>NW_024751206.1:0-26338 GCF_018991925.1 Homarus americanus
GAAGCCATTGCATTGGTTGAGTGTCAGAGGTGCAACCTTGTAGTGTGTCAGAGGTGTACTGGGAGTGTCTTAAGTACCTGGGAGTGTCAGAGGTGTACTTGGGATTGTCAGAGGTGTACCAGGGACAGTGGAGTACCTGGGAGTGTCAGAGGTGTACCTGGGAGATCAGAGGTGTAACTGGGAGGTCAGAGGTGTATCTGGGAGTGTCGACGTGTACCTGGGAGTGTCAGAGGTGTACCAGTGAATGTCAGTGGAGACCTGGGAGTGTAGGAGGTGTACCTGGGAGTGCTGAGGTGTACCTGGGAGGTCAGAGGTGTACCTGGGAGTGTCAGAGGTGTACTTGGTAGGCCGGAGGTGTACCTGGGAGTGAGAAGTACCTGGGAGTGTCTGGGGTGTACCTGGGAGTGTCAGGAGGTGTACCTGGGAGTGTCGGAGGTGTACCTGGGAGTGTTAGAGGTGCACCTGGGAGGTCAGAGGTACCTGGAGTGTCAGGAGGGTACTCTGGTAGTGTCGGAGGTGTACCTGGGAGTGTGAGAAGGTACCTGGGAGTGTCTGGGGTGTACCTGGGAGTGTCAGAGGTGTACCTGAGAGTGTCGGAGGTGTACCTGGGAGTGTTAGGGTGTACCTGGGATTGTCGGAGGTACCTGGGAGTGTAAGAAGTGCACCTGGGAGTGTCTGGTACCTGGGAGTGTCAGAGGTGTACTCTGGGAGTGTCAGAGATGCACCTGAGCGTGTCAGCGGTGTACCTGGGAGTGTGAAAAGGTACTGGGAGTGTCTGGGTGTACCTGGGAGTGTCAGAGGTACCTGAGAGTGTCGGAGGTGCACCTGGGAGTGTCAGAGGTGTACCTGGAAGTGTCGGAGGTTAAGCAGAGTGTCTGGAGGTGTACCTGGCAGTGTCTGAGGTGTAATCAGTGCGGTGTACCTGGGAGTGTCAAGCAGCACCTGGGAGTGTTAGAGGTATCAGGAGGGTCAGAGGTGTACCTGGGAGTGTGAGAGGTACCTTGAGTTGAAGTGTACCTGCGAGGTGTGAGAGGTATACCCAGAGTGTCTGAGGTGTACCTGGGAGGGTCAGAGGGGTACCTGGGAGAGTCTGAGATGTACCTGAGGTCAGAGGTGTACCTGGGAGGTTGGGGAGAACCAGGAGTAAAAGATGTGTACCTGGGAGTGTCTGAGGTGTACCTGGCAGTGTCTGAGGTGTAACTGGTAGCGTCATGTACCTAGGAGTGCCGAGGGGTACCTGGGAGTGTGAGAGGTGTACCTGGGAGGCAGAGGTGTACCTGGGAGTGTGAGAGGTACCTGGGAATAAGAGGTACCTGGGAGTGTCTGAGATGTACCTGGGAGGTCAGAGGTGCACCTGGGAGTGTCAGAGGTGTACCTGGGAGTGTCAGAGGTGCATGGGAGTGTCGGAGGCGTACCTGGGAGTATCTGGGGTGTACCTGGAGTATCTGGGGTGTACCTGGGAGTGTCTGAGGTGTACCTTGGAGGTCAGAGGTGTACCTGGGAGTGTTAGAGGTGTACAGGGAGGAGGTGTACCTGCAGAGTCAGTGGTATCTGGGAGTTCAGAGTGCCTGGGAATGTCTGAGGTGTACTGGGAGTGTCTGAGGTACCTGGGAGTGTCAGAGAAGTACCAAGAAGTGTCACAGGAGTACCTGGGAGGTGAGAGGTGCGTGAGTGTGAGAGAGATACCTAGGAGTGTCTGAGGTGTACCTGGGAGGGCTGAGAGGCACTGGGAGAGTCTGAGGTACCAGTGAATGTCAGTGAGCACCAAGTGCAGAGGTGTACCTGGAGTGCTGAGGTACCTGGGACTGTCGGTGTACCTGGAGTGTTAGGAGGTGTACATGGTAGTGTCGGAGGTGTACCTGGGAGTGTGAGAAGGTGTACCTGGGAGTGTCTGGGTGTACCGGAGGACAGATGTGCCATGAGAGTGTCGGAGGTGTACCTGGGAGCAGCAGAGGTGTACCTGGGAGTGTCGGAGGTGCCTGGGAGTAAGGCCTGGGAGTGTCTGGGGTGTACTGGGAGTGTCAGAGATGGGGAGGTGAGAGATGTACCTGGGAGTGTTGCAGGTACCTGAGAGTGAGGTACCTGGGAGCCGGAGGTGTACCTGGGAGCAAGCAGAGGTACTGGGAGTGTGGAGGTGTAACTGAGAGTGTCTGAGGTACCTGGCAGTGTCTGAGGTGTAACTGGTAGTGTTGGGGCTGTACTTGAGAATGGCGGTGCACCTGGGAGTGTTAGAGGTGATCAGGGAGTGTCAGAGGTGTACCTGGGAGTGTCAGAGGTGTACCTGGGAGTGTGAGAGGTACTCCAGTGAGTGTGAGAGGCATACCTAGGAGTGTCTGAGGTGTACCTGGGAGGGTCAGAGATGTACCTGGGAGAGTCTGAGGTGTACCTGGGAGTGTCAGAGGTGCCTGAGAGTGTCGGAGGCACTGGGAGCCAGAAGTGTACCTGAGTGTGAGAAGTGTACCTGGGAGTGTCAGGGGTGTACCAGGGAGTGTCAGGGGTGTAACTGGGAGTGTCAGCGGTGTACCAGGGAATGTCAGTGGAGTACCTGGGAGTGTCAGAGGTGTACATGGGAGTGTCAGAGGTGTACCTGGGAGTGTCAAAGGTGTACCTGGGAGTGTCAGAGTTGTACCTTGGAGTGTCAGAGGTGTACCTGGGAGTGTCAGAGGTGTACCAGGGAGTGTCAGGGGTGTAACTGGGAGTGTCAGCGGTGTACCAGGGAATGTCAGTGGAGTACCTGGGAGTGTCAGAGGTGTACATGGGAGTGTCAGAGGTGTACCTGGGAGTGTCAAAGGTGTACCTGGGAGTGTCAGAGTTGTACCTTGGAGTGTCAGAGGTGTACCTGGGAGTGTCAGAGGTACCTGGGAGTGTCGGAGGTGTACCCAGAGTGAGAAGTGTACCTGGGAGTGTCGGAGGTGTTCCTTCCTGTACCTGGGAGTGTTAGAGGTGTACCAGGGAATGTCAATGGAGTACCTGGCAGTGTCAAAGGTGTACATGGGATTGTCAGAGGTGTACTTGGGAGTGTCAGAGGTGTACCTGGGAGTGTGAGAGGTATACTTGGGAGTGTCGGAGGTGTACCTGGGAGTGTGAGAAGTGTACCAAGGAGTGTCTGAGGTGTACCTGGGAGTGTCAGAGGTGTACCTGAGAGTGTCGGAGGTGTACCTGGGAGTATCAGAGGTGTACCTGGGAGTGTCGGAGGTGTACCTGGGAGTGTAAGAAGTGTATCTAGGAGCGTCGGAGGTGTACCTGGGAGTGTCGGAGGTGTACCTGGGACTGTCAGAGGTGTACTTGGGAGTGTCTGAGGTGTACCTGGGAGTGTCAGCGGTGTACCTGGAAGTGTCTGAGGTGTACCTGGGAGTGTCAGAGGTGTGCCTGGGAGTGTCAGAGGTGCACTTGGGAGTGTCAGAGGTGCACGTTGGAGTGTCTGATGTGTACCTGGGAGTGTCTGAGGTGTACCTGGCAGTGTCTGAGGTGTACCTGGCAGAGTCTGAGGTGTACCTGGCAGTGTCAGCGGTGTACCTGGGAGTGTCAGCGGTGTACCTGGGAGTGTTAGAGATGTATCAGGGAGTGACAGAGGAGTACCTAGGAGTCTCAGAGGTGTACCTGGGAGTGTGAGAAGTGTACCTGGGAGTGTGAGAGGTGTACCTAGGAGTGTCTGAGGTGCTGGGAGTATCAGAGGTGTACCTGGGAGTGTCAGAGGTACCTAAGAGCATCGGAGGTTTACCTCGGAGTTGAGTGTACCTGGGAGTGTGAGAAGTGTACCTGGAGTGTCGGAGGCATGCGTGGGAGTGTCGGAGGTGTACCTGGGAGTGTCTGAGGATCCTGGGAGTGTCTGAGGTGTACCTGGGAGTGTCAGAGGTGAACCTGGGAGGTCAAGGATGTACCTGGGAGTGTTAGAGGTGTATCAGGGAGTGTCAGAGGTGTATCTGGGAGTGTTGGACGTACCTGGGAGGCCAGAGGTGTACCAGGGAATGTCAGTGAGTGGGAAGAGGTGGGAGTGTCAGAGGTGTACTGGGAGTGTCAGAGGTGTACGTGGGAGAGAGGTGTACCTGGGAGTGTCAGAGGTATACCTGGGAGTGTCGGAGGTGTACCTGGGAGAGAGAGAGAAGTGTACCTGGGAGGTCTGGGTTGTACCTGGGAGTGTCTGGGGTGTACCTGGGAGTGTCTGAGGTGTACCTGGGAGGTCAAAGGTGTACCTGGGAATGTCAGAGGTGTACCTTGGAGTGTCGGAGGTGTACCAGGGAGTGTGAGTGGAGTACCTGGGAGTGTTACAGGTGTACATGGAGTGTGAGAGGTGCACCTGGCAGTGTCAGCGGTGTACCAGGGAGTGTCAGAGGTGTGCCTGGGAGTGTCCGAGGTGTACCTGGGAGTCTCTGAGGTGTACCTGGGAGTGTCTGAGCTGTACCTGGGAGTGTCAGAGAAGTACCAGGGAGTGCCACAGGAGTACCTGGGAGTGTGAGAGGTGTACCTGGGAGTGTGAGAGGTGTACCTAGGAGTGTCTGAGGTGTACCTGGGAGTCTGAGAGGTGTACCTGGGAGTGTCTGAGGTGTACCTGGGAGTGTCTGAGGTGTACCTGGCAGTATCTGAGGTGTACCTGGCAGTGTCTGAGGTGTACCTGGCAGTGTCAGCGGTGTACCTGGGAGTGTGTTGGGAGTGTTAGGTGTATCAGGGAGTGACAGAGGAGTACCTAGTGGAGGTGTACCAGAGGTGTACCTGGGAGTGTCAGAGGTGTACCTGGGAGTGAGGTGTACCTGGGAGTGTCAGAGAGTGTACCTGGGAGGTCACTTGGGAGTGCTGGGAGGTACCTGGGAGGTCAGGGCACAGGTATCTGGGAGTGTTGGACGTACCTGGAGTGTCAGAGGTGTACCAGGAATGTCAGGAGTACCTGAGAGTGTCAAAGGTACCTGGGAGTTCAGATGTACCTGGAGTGTCACAGGTGTATCTGGGAGTGTTGGACGTACCTGGGAGTTGAGGTGTACCAGGAATGTCAGGAGTACCGAGAGTGTCAAAGGTGTACCTGGGAGGTCAGAGGTGTACCTGGGAGTGTCAGAGGTACCTGGGAGTGTCAGAGGTACTTGGGAGACGGAGGTGTACCTGGGAGGTGAGAAGGTACCTGGGAGTGTCTGGGGTGTACCTGGGAGTGTCAGAGGTGTACCTGAGTGTCGGAGGTGTACCTGGGAGTGTCAGAGGTGTTCCTGGGAGGTCAGAGGTACCTGGGAGGTCAGAGAGGTGTATCTGGGAGTGTCGGACGTATCTGGGAGTGTCAGAGGTGCACCAGTGAATGTCAGTGGGTACCTGGGAGTGTCAGAGGTACCTGGGAGTGTCAGAGGTGTACCTGGGAGTGCTGAGAGGTGCAACTTTGTAGTGTCAGAGGTGTACCTGGGAGTGTTCAACCTGGGAGGTCAGAGGTGTACTTGGGATTGTCAGGGGTGTACCAGGAGCATCAGTGGAGTACCTGGGAGTGTCAGAGGTACCGGAGTGTCAGGAGGTACCTGGGAGGTCAGAGGTGTATCTGGGAGTGTCGGACGTGTACCTGGGAGGCTGAGGTGTACCAGTGAATGTCAGTGGAGTACCTGGGAGTGTCAGAGGTGACCTGGGAGGTCAGAGGTGTACCTGGGAGTGTCAGAGGTGTACCTGGGAGTGTCAGAGGTACTTGGTAGTGTCGGAGGTGTACCTGGGAGGTAAGAAGTGTACCTGGGAGTGTCTGGGGTGTACCTGGGAGGTCAGAGGTGTACCTGAGAGCGTGGAGGTGTACCTGGGAGTGTTAGAGGTACCTGGGAGTGTCGGAGGTGTACCTGGGAGGTAAGAAATGTACCTGGTAGTGTCTGAGGTGTACCTGGCAGGGTCTGAGATGTACCTGGGAGGTCATGTGTACCTGGGAGTGTGAGAAGGGCACCTGAGAAAGTCTGGGGTGCCTGGGAGCAGAGTGTACCTGAGAGTGTCTGGGGTGTACCTGGGAGTGTCAGAGGTGTACCTGAGAGTGTCGGAGGTGTACCTGGGAGTGTCAGAGGTGTACCTGGGAGTGTCGGAGGTACCTGAGAGTGTCTGAGATGTACCTGGCAGTGTCTGAGGTGTAACTGGTAGTGTCAGCTGTACCTGGGAGTGTCAGCGGTGCACCTGAGTGGAGAAGTGTACCTGGGAGTGTCTGGGTGTACCTGGGAGGTCAGAGGTGCACTGGAGGTCAGAGATGTACCTGGAGGTCATGGTGTACCTGGGAGTGTGAGAAGTGTACCTGGGAGTGTCTGGGGTGTACCTGGGAGGTCAGAGGTGTACTTGAGAGTGTCGGAGGTGTACCTGGGAGGTCAGAGGTGTACCTGGGAGTGCCGGAGGTGTACCTGAGAGTGTCTGAGGTGTACCTGGCAGTGTCTGAGGTAACTGGTAGTATGGTGTACCTGGGAGTGTCAGCTGCACCTGGGAGTGTTAGAGGTGCATCAGGGAGGTGAGAGGTGTACCTGGGAGGTGAGAGGTGTACCTGGGAGGTGAGAGGTACCATGAGTGTGAGAGGCATACCCAGGAGTGTCTGAGGTGCACCTGGGAGGGTCAGAGGTGTACCTGGGAGAGTCTGAGATGTACCTGGGAGGTCAGAGGTACCTGGGAGTGTCAGGGGAGAACCAGGGAGTGAAAGAGGTGTACCTGGGAGTGTCTGAGGTGTACCTGGCAGTGTCTGAGGTAACTGTAGTGTCAGCGGTGGGTACCTAGGAGGCAGAGGGGTACCTGGGAGGTGAGAGGTGTACCTGGGAGGTCAGAGGTGTAACTGGGAGGTGAGAGGTACCTGGGAGTGTGAGAGGTGTACCTGGGAGGTCAGAGATGTACCTGGGAGGTCAGAGGTGTATCTGGGAGTGTCGAACGTATACCTAGGAGTGTCAGAGGTATCAGAGAATGTCAGTGGAATACCTGGGAGGTCAGAGGTACCTGGGAGGTCAAAGGTGTACCTGGGAGGTCAGAGGTGCACTGGGAGTGTCAGAGGTGTACCTGGGAGGTCAGAGGTGCAAGGGAGTGTCGGAGGTGTACCTTGAGTGTCTGGTGGTACCTGGGAGTATCTGGGTGTACCTGGGAGTGTCTGAGGTGTACCTTGGAGTGTCGAGGTGTACCTGGGAGGTCGGAGGTGTACATGGAGGTCAGAGGTGTACCTGGCAGGTGCAGCGGTGTATCTGGGGTGTCAGAGGTGTGCCTGGAGTGTCTGAGGTACCTGGGAGTGTCTGAGGTGTACCTGGGAGGTCAGAGAAGTACCAGGAGTGTCACAGGAGTACCGAGTGGAGAGGTGTGCCTGCTAGTGTGAGAGGTATACCTAGGAGTATCTGGAGGTGTACCTGGGAGGTCAGAGGTACCTGGGAGAGTCTGAGGTGTACCAGTGAATGCCTCAGTGGAGTACCTGGGAGGCAGAGGTGTACCTGGGAGGTCAGAGGTGTAAATGGAAGTGTCAGAGGTGTACATGAGAGTGTCGGAGGTGTACCTGGGAGTGTTAGAGGTGTACCTGGGAGTGTGAGAAGTTTACCTGGGAGTGTTCTGGTGTACCTGGGAGTGTCAGAGGTGTACATGAGAGTGTCGGAGGTGTACCTGGGAGTGTTAGAGGTGTACCTGGGAGTGTCGGAGGTGTACCTGGGAGTGTAAGAATTGTACCTGGGAGTGTCTCGGGTGTACCTGGGAGTGTCAGAGGTGTACTTGGGAGTGTCAGAGATGTACCTGGGAGTGTCAGCAGGTACCTGGGAGTGTGAGAAGTGTACCTGGGAGTGTCTGGGGGTACTTGGAGTGTCGGAGGTGTACCTGAGAGTGTCTGAGGTGTACCTGGTAGTGTCTGAGGTGTTAACTGTAGTGTCATGGTACCTGGGAGTGTTGCTGCACCTGGGAGAGCAGGAGGTGTATCAGGAGGTGAGAGGTGTACCTGGGAGTGTGAGAGGTACCTGGGAGGTGAGAGGTGCACCTGGTGAGTGTGAGAGGCATACCCAGAGTGTCTGAGGTGTACCTGGGAGGGTCAGAGGGCACCTGGGAGAGTCTGAGGTGTACCTGGGAGTGTCAGAGGTGCACTTGGGAGTGTCAGAGGTGCACCTTGGATTGTCTGGGGGAACCTTGGAGTGTCTGAGGTGTACCTGGCAGTGTCTGAGGTATACCTGGCAGTGTCTGAGGTGTACTTGGCAGTGTCAGCGGTGTACCTGGGAGTGTCAGCGGTTTACCTGGGAGTGTTAGAGGTGTACCTGGGAGTGTGAGAGGTGTACCTGGGAGTGTCAGAGGTGCACTTGGGAGGCCAGAGGTGCACCTTGGATTGTCTGGGTGTACCTGGAGTGTCTGAGGTGTACCTGGCAGTGTCTGGAGGTATACCTGGCAGTGTCTGAGGTGTACTTGGCAGTGTCACGGTGTACCTGGGAGTGTCAGCGGTTTACCTGGGAGTGTTAGGAGGTATCAGGAGTGACAGAGGAGCACCTAGGAGGTCAGAGGTGTACCTGGGAGGTCAGAGGTGTACCTGGGTGTCTGGGGTGTACCAGGAGTGTCAGGAGTATCTGGTGCAGAGGTGTACCTGGGAGTGCCGGGTGTACCTGGGAGGTCAGGTGTAACTGGGAGTGTCGGAGGTGTAACTGTGTGTCGGAGGAGTAACTGGGAGTCTGAGGTACCTGGGAGGAGGCGGGTACCTGAGAGTGTCAGGTAACTGGGAGTGTCAGAGGTGTACCTGGGAGTGTCAGAGGTGTACTTGGGAGGTCAGAGGTGTACCTGGGAGTGTCTGGGTGTACCTGGGAGTGTCAGAGGTGTACATGAGAGTGTCGGAGGTGTATCTGGGAGTGTTAGAGGTGTACCTGGGAGTGTCGGAAGTGTACCTGGGAGTGTAAGAAGTGTACCTGGGAATATCTGGGTGTACCTGGGAGGTCAGAGGTACTTGGGAGTGTCAGAGATGTACCTGGGAGGTTCAGCGATGTACCTGGGAGTGAGAAGTGTTCCTGGGTGTGTCTGGGGGTGTACCTGGGAGTGCAGAGGTACCTGAGAGCATGGAGGTGTACCTGGGAGAAGGTCAGAGGTGTACCTGGAGTGTCGGAGGTGTGCCTGAGAGTGTCTGAGGTGCACCTGGCAGTGTCTGATGTGTAACTGGTGGAGTGTCAACGGTGTACCTGGAGGTTGGGAGGTGCACCTGGGAATGTTAGAGGTGTATCAGGGAGGTCAGAGGTGTCCCTGGGAGTGTGAGAGGTACCTGAGAGTGTGAGAGAGGTGAACCTGTGAGTGTGAGAGGTATACCTGGGAGTGTCGGAGGTGTACCCTGGGAGGTCAGAGGTTTACTTGGGACTGTCAGGAGGTGTACCTGGGAGTGCCGGTGGTGTACCTGGAGGGTCTGAGGTACCTGGGAGGTTGGGAGGTGTGCCTGGGAGTGTCAGGAGGTGCACTTGAGTGTCAGAGGTGCACCTTGAGCTGAGGTGTACCTGGAGGTCTGAGGTACCTGGGAGGTCAGAGGTGTACCTGGGAGGTCAGAGGAAGAGGGAGTGTCAGGGGTGTACCTGGGAGGTCTTAGGTGTACCTGGGAGTGTCAGAGGTGTACCTGGGAGTGTCAGGGTGTACCAGGAGAGTATGAGGTGTACCTGAAGAGCTGGGAGGTACCTGGGAGGTCAGAGGTACCTGGGAGGTCAGAGGTGTACCTGAGAGGTCGGAGGTGTACCTGGGAGGTCAGAGGTGTACCTGGGAGTGTCGGAGGTGTACCTGGGAGGTAAGAAGGTGCACCTGGGAGGCCGGAGGCATACCTGGGAGTGTCGGAGGTGTACCTGGGAGGTCAGAGGTTTACTTGGGACTGTCAGAGGTGTACCTGGGAGGCTGGGGGAGTACCGGAGTGTCTGAGGTACCTGGGAGTGTCAGAGGTGTGCCTGGGAGTGTCAGAGGTGCACTTGAGTGTCAGAGGTGCACCTTGAGTTTCTGAGGTGTACCTTGAGTGTCTGGAGGTGTACCTGGCAGTGTCTGAGGTGTACCCAGTGTCTGGAGGTGTACCTGGCAGGCCATGGTGTACCTGGGAGGCTGGGGCGGTTTATCTGGGAGTGTCAGAGGTAACAGGGAGGACAGAGGAGTACCTAGGAGGCTGAGGTACCAGGAGGTGAGAAGGGTACCTGGGAGTGTCTGGGAGTACCTGGGAACAGTGTACCTGGGTGTGTCTGGGGGCACCAGGAGGTCAGGAGTATCTGGGAGTGTCAGAGGTGTACCTGGGAGGTCAGAGATGTACCTGGGAGTGTCACAGGTGTATCTGGGAGGTTGGACGTGTACCTGGGAGTGTCAGAGGTGTACCAGGAATGTCAGTGGAGCATCTGGGAGTGTCAAAGGTACCTGGGAGGTCAGAGGTATCTGGGAGGTTAGAGGTGCACTGGGGAGGTCGAGGTGTACCTGGGAGTGTAAGAAGTGTACCTGGGAATGTCTGGGGGTGTACCTGGAGCACAGAGGTGCACCTGGGAGGTCAGAGATGCACCTGGGAGGCTGGGAAGGATGTACCTGGGAGGTGAGAAGTGTTCCTGTGTGTCTGGGGTACCTGGGAGTGTCAGAGGTACCTGAGAGTGTCGGAGGTGTACCTGGGAGTGTCAGGAGTGTACCTGGGAGTGTCGGAGGTGCCTGAGAGTGTCTGGAGGTGTACCTGGCAGTGTCTGATGTGTAACTGGTAGTGTCAACGGTGTACTTGGGAGAGCTGAAGGCACCTGGGAATGTTAGAGGTGTATCAGGGAGTGTCAGAGGTGTACCTGGAGTGTGAGAGGTGTACCTGAGAGTGTGAGAGGTGAACTCATGAGTGTGAGAGGTATACCTGGGAGTGCCGGAGGTGTACCTGGGAGGTCAGAGGTTTACTTGGGACTGTCATAGGTGTACCTGGGAGGTCAGTGCATGTAGAGGTTCTGAGGTGACCTGGGAGCTCAGAGGTGCCTGGGAGGCCAGAGGCACTTGGGAGGTCAGAGGTGCACCTGGGAGTTTGAGGTACCTGGGAGTGTCTGAGGTACCTGGGAGGTCAGAGGTGCACCTGGAGGCCAGAGGTGTAGCAGGGAGTGTCAGGGGTACCTGGGAGTGTCTTAGGTACCTGGGAGTGTCAGAGGTGCACCTGGGAGTGTCAGGGGGTACCAGGGAGAGTAAGGAGGTGCACCAGAGTCAGAGGTGTACCTGGGAGGTCAGAGGTGTACTGGGAGTGTCAGAGGTACTCAGAGTGTCGGAGGTGTACCTGGGAGCAGAGGTGTACCTGGGAGTGTCGGAGGTACCTGGGAGGTAAGAGAGGTACCTGGGAGTGTCGGAGGCATACCTGGGAGTGTCGGAGGTACCTGGGAGTGTCAGAGGTGTACTTGGGACTGCTGAGGTGTACCTGGGAGTGTCAGCAGTACCTGGGAGTGTCTGAGGTACCTGGAGTGTCAGAGGTGTTGCCTGGGAGTGTTAGAGGTGCACTTGGGGGGTCAGAGGCACCCTTGAGTTTCTGAGGTGTACCTTGGGAGTGTCTGAGGTACCTGGCAGGTTCGGTGCACCTTGCAGTGTCTAGCATGTGCACCTGGGAGTGTCAGGTTTACCTGGGAGTGTTAGAGGTGTAACAGGAGTGACAGAGGAGCACCTAGGAGGTCAGAGGTGTACCTAGGAGGTGAGAGAAGGTACCTGGGAGGTTCAGAGCACCTGAAGTCAGAGGTGTACCTGGGTGTGTCTGGAGAACCAGGAGTGTCAGTGGAGTATCTGGGAGTTCAGAGGTGTACCTGGAGGCTGCGGAGGTGTACCTGGGAGGTCACAGGTGTATCTGGGAGTGCTGGACGGCACCTGGGAGGTCAGAGGTGTACCAGGGAATGTCAGTGGAGCACCTGGGAGGTCAAGGTGTACCTGGGAGGCTCAGAGGTGTACCTGGGAGGGTCAGAGGTACCTGGGAGTGTCAGAGGTGTACTTGGGAGTGTCGGAGGCACCTGGGAGGTGAGAAGTGTACCTGGGAGGTTCAGGGTGTACCTGGGAGTGTCAGAGGTGTACCTGAGAGTGTCGGAGGTGCACCTGGAGTGCTCAGAGGTGTACCTGGGAGTGTCGGAGGTACCTGGGAGTGTAAGAAGTGCACCTGGGAGTCGAGGTACCTGGGAGAGCCGGAGGTGCACCTGGGAGGTCAGAGGCACCTGAGAGTGTCCGGAGGTGTACCTGAGGAAGTCAGAGGTGCACCTGGGAGTGTCGGAGGTGCACCCAGGAGAGCAAGAAGTGTACCTGGGTGTGTCGGAGGTGTACCTGGGAGGTCGGAGGAGAACCTGGGAGGTCAGAGGTGCACTTGGGAGGTCAGAGGTGCACCATGGAGTGTCTGAGGTGTACCTGGGAGTGTCTGGAGGTACCTGGGAGTGTCTGAGGTGTACCTGGGAGTCAGAGGTGTACCTGGGAGGCCAGAGGTGTACTTGTAGTGTCAGAGGTGTACCTGGGAGTGTCTGGGGTGTACCTGGGAGTGTCAGGTATCAATGTTGGGGTGTACCAGGAGCAGTAGGAGTACCTGGGAGTATCAGAGGTACCTGGGAGGTCAGAGGTGTACCTGGGAGTGTCAGAGGTGTATCTGGGGTGTGGACGTGTACCTGGGAGGCTCAGAGGGTACCAGTTAATGTCGGGTGAGTGCCTGGGAGTGTCAGAGGTGTACCTGGGAGGTCAGAGGTGGACCTGGGAGTGTCAGGTGTACCTGGTGAGTGTCGGAGGTGTACCTGGAGTGTGGAGAAGTGTACCTGGGAGTGTCTGGTACCTGGGAGTGTCAGAGGTGTACCTGAGAGTGTCGGAGGTGAACCTGGGGATGTTAGAGGTGTACCTGGGAGGTCGGAGGTGTGCCTGGGAGAGTAAGAAGTGTACCTGGGAGTGTCTGGGGTGTACCTGGGAGTGTCAGAGGTGTACCTGAAAGCTCTGGAGGTGTACCTGGGAGTGCTCAGAGGTGTACCTGGGAGGGTCTGAGGTACCTGGCAGTGTCAAGGTGTACCTGGGAGTGTCAGAGGTGTACCTGGGAGTGTCAGAGGTGTACTTGAGTGTCGGAGGTGTACCTGGGAGTGGAAGGTACCTGGGAGGTCAGAGGTGTACCTGAGAGTGTCTGAGCACCTGGGAGTGTCAGAGGTGTACCTGGGAGTGTCAGAGGTACCTTGTAGTGTCAGAGGACCTAGGAGTGTCTGGGGTACCTGGGAGTGTCAGAGGTGTACTTGGGATTGTCAGGGGTGTATCAGGAGCATCAGAGGTGTCCCTGGGAGTGTCAGAGGTGCACCTGGGAGTGTCAGAGTGTACTTGGTAGTGTCGGAGGTGTACCTGGGAGTGTGAGGCACCTGGGAGGTCCGGGGTACCTGGGAGTGTCAGGAGGTACTTGGGAGTGTCAGAGATGTACCTGGGAGGCTGGGGCGGTGTACCTGGGAGGGAGAGAAGTGTACCTGGGAGTGTCTGGGTGTACCTGGGAGTGTCAGAGGTACCTGAGAGTGTCGGAGGTGTACCTGGGAGTGTCAGGAGGTGTACCTGGGAGTGTCGGAGGTGCACCTGAGAGTGTCTGAGGTGAACCTGGCAGTTTCTGAGGTGTAACTGGTAGTGTCAGCAAGCCTGGGAGTGTCAGCGGTCACCTGGGAGTTAGAGGTGTACCTGGGAGTGTGAGAGGTGTACCTGGGAGTGTGAGAGGTGCACTCATGAGTGTGGGAGAGGTATACCCAGGAGTGTCTGAGGTGTACCTGGGAGGTCAGAGGTGTACCTGGGAGAGTCTGAGGTGTACCTGGGAGGTCAGAGATGTACCTGGGAGTGTAGGGGAGAACCAGGGAGTGAAAGAGAGGTGTACCTGGGAGTGTTGGAGGTGTACCTGGCAGTGTCCGGAGGTGTAACTGGTAGTGTCAAGTGGTACCAGGAGTGTCAGAGGCCTGGTGAGAAAGTGGGAGGCCTGGGAGGTGAGAGGTGTACCTGGGAGTGTGAGAGGTGTACTGGGAGGTCAGAGATGTACCTGGGATTGTCAGAGGTGTATCTGGGAGTGTCGAATGTACCTAGGAGTGTCAGAGGTGTATCAGAGAATGCCTGTGAATACCTGGGAGTGTCAGAGGCCTGGGGAGTATCAAAGGTGTACCTGGGAGTGTCAGAGGTGTACCTGGGAGTGTCAGACGTACCTGGGAGTGTCAGAGGGTGCCTATGGGAGTGTCAGAGGTGTACCTGGGAGTGTCTGGGGTGTACCTGGGAGTATCTGGGTGTACCTGGGAGTGTCTGAGGTGTACCTTGGAGTGTCAGAGGTGTACCTGGAGAGTCTGGAGGTGCACATGGAGGCAGAGATGTACCTGGCAGTGTTCGGCGGTGTATCTGGGAGAGTGCTCAGAGGTGTGTAGGAGTGTCTGAGGTGTACCTGGGAGTGGCTGAGGTATACCTGGGATGTGGGGAGAAGTACCAGGAGTGTCACAGGAGTACCTGGGAGTGTGAGTGTGCCTGCAGTGTAGAGGCATACCCAAGAGTGTCAGGAGGTGTTCTTGTAGTGTGGGAGGTGTACCTTGAATGTGAGAAGTGTACCTGGGAATGTCTGTGGTGTACCTGGGAGTGTCAGGAGGTAACATGAGAGTGTCGGAGGTGTACCTGGGAGGTGTTAGAGGTGTACCTGGGAGTGTCGGAGGTGTACCTGGGAGTGTAAGAAGTGTACCTGGGAGTGTCTGGGTGTACCTGGGAGTGTCAGAGGTGTACTTGGGAGTGTCAGAGATGTACCTGGGAGTGTCAGCGGTGTACCTGGGAATGTGAGAAGTGTACCTGGGAGTGTCTGGAGTGTACCTGGGAGTGTCAGAGGTGTACCTGAGAGTGTGAGAGGTGTACCTGCGAGTGTGAGAGGTATACCTAGGAGTGTCGGAGGTGTACCTGGGAGTGTCAGGAGATGCACTTGGGAGTGTCAGAGGTGCACCTTGGAGTGTCTGAGGTGTACCTTGGAGTGTCTGAGGTGTACCTGGCAGTGTGTGAGGTGTACCTAGCAGTGTCTGAGGTGCACCTGGCAGTGTCTGAGGTGTAACTGGTAGTGTCAGCGGTGTACCTGGTCAGCGGTGCACCTGGGAGTGTTAGGAGGTGTATCAGGGAGGTCAGAGGTGTACCTGGGAGTGTGAGAGGTGTACCTGGGAGTGTGTGGGAGAGGTACCTGCGAGTGTGAGAGGTATACCCAGGAGTGTCGGAGGTGTACCTGGGAGTGTCAGAGGCACTTGAGTGTCAGAGGTGCACCTTGGAGTGTCTGAGGTGTACCTTGGAGGTGTGTGAGGTGTACCTGGCGTGTGTGAGGTGTACCTAGCAGTGTCTGGAGGTGTACCTGGCAGTGTGGGCGGTGTACCTGGGAGTGTCAGCGGCTTACCTGGGAGGTCAGAGGTGTATCAGGAGTGACAGAGGAGCACCTAGGGAGTGTCAGAGGTGTACCTAGGAGTGTGAGAAGGGTAACTGGGAGGTCTGGGGTACCTGGGAGTGTTAGAGGTGTACCTGGGAGCGGGGGGTACCTGGGAGAGCAGTGTGTAACTGGGAGTGTCGGAGGTGTAACTGGGTGTCGGAGGAGTAACTGGGAGTGTCTGAGGTGTACCTGGGAGTGTCAGAGGTGTACCTGAGAGTGTGAGGGGTGTAACTGGGAGTGCAGAGGTGTACTTGGGAGAGCTCAGAGGTGTACTTGGAGTGTCAGAGGTGCACCTGGGAGTGTCTGTACCTGGGAGCGCAGAGGTGCACATGAGAGTGTGGAGGTACCTGGGAGTGTTAGAGGTACCTGGGAGTGTCGGAGGTTACCTGGGAGTGTAAGAAGTGTACCTGGGAGTGTCTGGGGTGTACCTGGGAGGTCAGAGGGGTACCTGAGAGTGTCGGAGGTGTACCTGGGAGTGTCAGAGGTGTACCTGGGAGTGTCGGAGATATATGGAGGTCAGGAGGTAACTGGCAGTGTCAGCGGTGTATCTGGGAGGTCAGAGGTGTGCCTAGGAGTGTCTGAGGTGTACCTGGGGTGTCTGAGGTGTACCTGGGAGTCAGAGAAGTACCAGGAGTGTCACAGGAGTGACCTGGGAGTGTGAGAGATGTGCCTGCTAGTGTGAGAGGGCCTAAGAGTGTCAGAGGTGTACTTGGTAGTGTCGGAGGTGTACCTTGGAGTGTGAGGAAGTGCACTGGGAGTGTCTGTGGTGTACCTGGGAGGTGTCAGAGGTTTACATGAGAGTGTCGGAGATGTACCTGGGAGTGTAAGAATTGTACCTGGGAGTGCCCTGTACCTGGGATTGTCAGGTGTGCCTGGGAGTGCCGGAGGTGCCTGAGAAGGTCTGAGGTGCACCTGGCAGTGTCTGAGGTGTAACTGGTAGTGTCAGCGGTGTACCTGGGAGGTCAGGTGCACCTGGGAGGTAGATGTGCATCAGGAGTGTCAGAGGTGCCTAAGAGGTGCCTGGGAGTGAGAGGTGTACTGCAGAGGGAGAGGTATACCCAGGAGTGTCGGAGGTGTACCTGGGAGTGCACTTGAGTGTCAGAGGTGCACCTGGAGTGTCTGAGGTGTACCTTGGAGTGTTGAGGTACCTGGCAGTGTGTGAGGTGTACCTAGCAGTGTCTGAGGTGTACCTGGCAGTGTCAGCGGTGTACCTGGGAGTGTCAGCGGTTTACCTGGGAGTGTTGGAGGTGTATCAGGAGTGACAGAGGAGTACCAGGGAGTTCAGAGGTAATGAGTGTGGAGAAGGGTAACTGGGAGTGTCTGGGGTGTACTGAGTGTCAGAGGTGTACCTGGTTGTGTCTGGGGTGTACCAGGGAGTGTCAGTGAGTATGGGAGTGTCAGAGGTGTACCTGGGAGTGTCAGGGGTGTACCTGGGAGAGTCAGGGGTTTAACTGGGAGTGTCGGAGGTGTAACTGTGTGTCGGAGGAGAACTGGGAGTGTCTGAGGTACCTGGGAGTGTCAGAGGTGTACCTGAGAGTGTCAGGGTGTAACTGGGAGTGTCAGAGGTGTACTTGGAGTGTCAGAGGTGTGCCAGGAGTGTCAGAGGTGTACCTGGGAGTATCTGGGGTGTACCTGGGAGTGTCAGAGGTGTACATGAGAGTGTCCGAGGTGGCACTGGAGGTGTTAGAGGTGTACTTGGGGTGTCGGAGGTGTACCTGGGGTGTAAGTGTATCTGGGAATGTCTGGGTGTACCTGGGAGTGTCAGAGGTGTGCTTGGGAGTGTCAGAGATGTACCTGGGAGTGTCAGCGGTGTGCCTGGGAGTGTGAGGTGTACCTGGGAGTGTCTGGGGTGTGCCTGGGAGTGTCAGAGGGTACCTGAGTGTCGGAGGTGTACCTGGGGAGTGTCAGAGGTGTACCTGGGAGTGTTGGAGGTGTACCTGAGGTGTCTGAGGTGTACCTGGCAGTGTCTGAGTGTAACTGGTAGTGTCAGCGGTGTGCCTGGGAGTGTCAGCAGGTGCATCTGGGAGTGTTAGAGGTGTATCAGGGGTGTGAGGTGTACCTGGGGTGTAGAGTGTACCTGAGAGTGTGAGAGGTGAACCTCAGGTGTGAGGTATGCCTAGGGTCGGAGGTGTACCTGGGAGTGTCAGAGGTGTGCTTAGGAGTGTCAGAGGTGTGCCTGGGGTGTCCAGGGGTGTACCTGGGGGTGTCAGGGTGTGCCTGGGGTGTCGGAGGTGTACCTGAGAGTGTCTGGGGTGTGCCTGGCAGTGTCTGGGGTGTAAGTGGTAGTGTCGGCGGTGTACCTGGGAGTGTCAGCGGTGCACCTGGGGTGTTAGAGGTGTGTGGGGGGTGTGGGGTGTGCCTGGGGGTGTGAGAGGGTGTGCGAGTGTGAGAGGTACTAGGAGTGTCTGGGGTGTGCCTGGGTCAGAGGTGTGCCTGGGAGGTCTGGGGTGTACCTGGGTGTGAGATGTACCTGGGGTGTCAGGGGAGAACCAGGGGGTGAAGAGGTGTGCCTGGGGTGTTTGAGGCGTGCCTGGCAGTGTGTGAGGTGTGCCTGGCAGTGTCTGGGGTGTGCCTGGCAGTGTCAGCGGTGTGCCTGGGAGTGTCGGCAGGTTTACCTGGAGTGTTAGGGGTGTATCAGGGTGACAGAGGTACCTGGGAGTGTCGGAGGTGTACCTGGGAGAGTAAGAAGTGTGCCTGGGAGTGTCGAGTGTCCTGGGAGTGTCGGAGGAGTACCTGGGGTGTCAGAGGTGTGCTTGGTGTCAGAGGTGCACCATGGGTGTCTGAGGTGTGCCTGGGGAGTGTCTGAGGTGTGCCTGGCGGTTTCTGAGGTGTATGGCAGTGTCGAGGTGTACCTGGCAGTGTCTGCGGTGTGACCTGGGAGTGTCAGCGGTTTACCTGGGAGTGTTGGGGGTGTATCAGGGGTGACAGAGGAGTACCTAGGAGTGTCAGAGGTGTACATAGGGTGTGAGAGGGTACCTGGGGTGTCAGTGGAGTATCTGGGAGTGTCAGAGTGTACCTGGGAGTGTCAGGGGTGTACCTGGGAGAGTCAGGGGTGTAACTGGGAGTGTCAGTGTAACTGGTGTGTCGGAGGAGTAACTGGGAGTGTCAGAGTGTGCCTGGGAGTGTCAGAGGTGTACCTGAGGAGTTCAGGGGTGTAACTGGGAGTGTCAGGGTGTGCCAGGGTGTCAGGTGTGCTTGGGGTGTCATGGTGTGCCTGGGGAGTGTCTGGGTGTGCCTGGGGTGTCAGAGGTGTGCATGAGAGTGTCGGGGGTGTGCCTGGGGTGTGAAGTGTGCAGGAATGTCTGGGGTGTGCCTGGGAGGTCAGAGGTGTGCCTGGGGTGTCAGAGATGTGCCTGGGTGTCAGCGGTGTGCCTGGGAGTGTGAGAAGTGTGCCTGGGGTGTCTGGGTGTGCCTGGGGTGTCAGAGGTGTGTACCAGAGGTGTCAGGTGTGCCTGGGGTGTCAGGGTGTGCCTGGGGATGTCAGGTGTACCTGAGAGTGTCTGGGGGTTTACCTGGCAGTGTCTGAGGTGTGACTGGTGAGCAGTGGTGTGCCTGGGGAGTGTCAGCGGTGCACCAAGTGTCAGAGGTGTATCAGGGGGTGTCAGAGGTGTGCCTGGGGTGTGAGGTGTGCCTGAGAGTGTGAGAGGTGAACCTGCAGTGTGAGAGGTATACCTAGGGGTGTCAGGTGTGCCTGGGAGTGTCCAGAGGTGTGTGAGAGTGTCAGAGGTGTACCTGGGAGTGTCAGAGGTGTACCTGGAGTGTCAGAAGTGTGCCTGAGAGTGTCGGAGGTGTGCCTGGGGTGTCAGAGGTGTGCCTGGGAGTGTCGGAGGTGAACCTGGGAGTGTAAAGTGTGCCTGGGAGTGTCGGAGGGTATACCTGGGGAGTGTCGGATGTGTGCCTGGGAGTGTCAGAGGTTTACTTGGGACTGTCAGAGGTGTACCTGGGAGTGTCAGCAGTGTACCTGGGAGTGTCTGAGGTGCACGGGAGTGTCAGAGGTGTGCCTGGAGTGTCAGAGGTGCTTGGGGTGTCAGAGGTGTGCCTGGGTGGGGAGGTGTGCCTGGGGTGTGAGGTGTGCCTGCGGTGTGGGGTATGCCTAGGAGTGTCTGAGGTGTGCCTGGGAGGGTCAGAGGGTGTGCCTGGGAGAGTCTGGGGTGTGCCTGGGGAGTGTCAGGATGTGCCTGGGGTGTCAGGGGAGAACCAGGGTGAAGAGAGGTGTACCTGGGGGTTTGGGGTGTGCCTGGCAGTGTCTGAGGTGTCTGGTAGTGTCGGCGGTGTGCCTAGGAGTGTCAGAAGGGGTGCCTGGGAGTGTGAGAGGTGTGCCTGGGGGTGTCAGAGGTGTACCTGGGAGTGAGAGGTGTATAGGTGTGAGGTGTGCCTGGGGTGTCAGAGATGTACCTGGGTTGTCAGAGGTGTATCTGGGGTGTCAGACGTGTGCCTAGGAGTGTCAGGGTGTATCAGAGAATGTCAGTGGAATGCCTGGGAGTGTCAGAGGTGTACCTGGGGTGTAAAGTGTGCCTGGAGTGTCAGAGGTGCACTGGGTGTCAGACGTGTGCCTGGGAGTGTCAGAGTTAGGAGTGTCAGGGGTGTTCTGGGAGTGTCTGGGGTGTCCACCGGGAGTATCTGGGGTGTGCCTGGGAGTGTCTGAGGTGTGCCTTGGAGTGTCAGAGGTGTGCCTGGGGTGTCGGAGGTGTACATGGAGTGTCAGAGATGTGCCTGGCAGTGTCAGCGGTGTATCTGGGAGTGTCAGAGGTGTGCCTAGGAGTGTCTGGGGTGTGCCTGGGGTGTCTGAGGTGTGCTGGGGTGTCAGAGAAGTACCAGGGGGTGTCACAGGAGTGCCTGGGGAGTGGAGAGGTGTGCCTGTGTGGAGGCATGCCTAAGAGTGTCAGAGGTGTGCTTGGTAGTGTCAGAGTGTGCCTTGGAATGTGAAGTGTGCCTGGAATGTCTGTGGTGTGCCTGGGGTGTCAGAGGTGTGCATGAGGTGTCGGAGGTGTGCCTGGGAGTGTTGGGGTGTGCCTGGGGAGTGTCGGAGGTGTGCCTGGGAGTGTGAGGTGTGCCTGGGAGTGTCTCAGGTGTGCCTGGGAGTGTCAGAGGGTGTGCCAGGGAGTGTCAGAGATGTAGCCTGGGTGTCAGCGGTGTGCCTGGGAATGTGAGGTGTGCCTGGGGTGTCTGGGTGTGCCTGGGGAGTGTCAGAGGTGTGCCTGGGGGTGTGAGAGGTGTGCCTGCGAGTGTGAGAGGGGTATGCCTGGGGTGTCGGAGGTGTGCCTGGGGTGTCAGAGGTGCACTTGGGAGTGTCAGAGGTGCACCTTGGGTGTCTGAGGTGTGCCTTGGAGTGTCTGGGGTGTGCCTGGCAGTGTGTGGGGTGTGCCTAGCAGTGTCTGGGGTGCCTGGCAGTGTCTGAGGTGTAACTGGTAGTGTCAGCGGTGTGCAGGTGTCAGCGGTGCACCTGGGGTGTTAAGGTGTGTCAGGGAGTGTCAGAGGTGTGCCTGGGGGTGTGGGGTGTGCCTGGGGTGTGAGAGGTGTGCCTGCGAGTGTGAGAGGTATGCCTGGGGTGTCAGGTGTGCCTGGGAGTGTCAGAGGTGCACTTGGGGTGTCAGAGGTGCCTTGGGTGTCTGGGGTGTGCAGGTGTGGGGTGTGCCTGGGTGTGTGGGGTGTGCCTAGCAGTGTCTGGGTGTGCCTGGCAGTGTCAGCGGTGTGCCTGGGGTGTCAGCGGCACACCTGGGAGTGTTGGGGTGTATCAGGGGTGACAGAGAGTGCCTAGGAGTGTCAGAGGTGTGCCTAGGAGTGTGAGAAGGGTGTGGGGTGTCTGGGGTGTGCACGGAGTGTTAGGTGTGCCTGGGAGTGTCAGGGGTGTACCTGGGAGAGTCAGGTGTGTAACTGGGAGTGTCGGAGGTGTAACTGGGTGTGTCAGATGACAGTGTCAGGTGTGCCTGGGGTGTCAGAGGTGTGCCTGAGAGTGTCAGGGTGTAACTGGAGTGTCAAGGTGTGGGAGAGTCAGAGGTGTGGCAGAGTGTCAGAGTGTACCGGAGTGTCTGAGGTGTGCCTGGGGCGTCAGAGGTGTACATGAGGAGTGTCGGAGGTGTGCCTTGGAGTGTTGGGAGTGTGCCTGGGAGTGTCGGAGGTGTGCCTGGGAGTGTAAGAGTGTATCTAGGAATGTCTGGGTGTGCAGGTGTCAGGGGTGTGCTTGGGGTGTGGGATGTGCCTGGGGTGGCGGTGTGCCTGGGGTGTGAGAGTGTGCCTGGGAGTCTGGGGTGTGCTGGGGAGTGTCAGAGGGTGCCTGAGGAGTCGGAGGTGTGCCTGGGGTGTCAGAGGTGTGCCTGGAGTGTCGGAGGTGTGCATGGGTGTCAGAGGTGTGCCTGGCAGTGTCAGCGGTGTATCTGGGAGTGTCAGAGGTGTGCCTAGGAGGTCTGAGGTGTGCCTGGGGGTGTCTGAGGTGTGCCTGGGGTGTCAGAGAGTACCAGGGAGTGTCACAGGAGTGCCTGGGAGTGTGAGATGTGCCTTCTGGTGTGAGAGGTATGCCTAAGAGTGTCAGAGGTGTGCCCTAGTGTGTCGGAGGTGTGCATGAGTGTGAGGTGTGCCTGGGGTGTCTGTGGTGTGCTGGGGTGTCAGAGGTTTACATGAGAGTGTCGGAGGTGTACCTGGGAGTGTTGGGGGTGTGCCTGGGGAGTGTCAGGTGGCTGTGGGGTGTGCCGGTGTCTCAGGTGTGCAGGTGTCAGAGGTGTGCCTGGGGTGTCGGAGGTGTGCCTGAGTAGTGTCTGGGGTGCCTGGCAGTGTCTGAGTGTGACTGGTGGTCAGCTGGTGTGCCTGGGGTGTCAGCGGTGCCTGGGAGTGTTAGATGTGTATCAGAGTGTCAGAGGTGTGCCGGAGTGTGAGAGGGTGTGCCCGGGGTGTGAGAGGTGTGCCTGCGAGTGTGAGAGGTATGCCTGGGAGTGTCGGAGGTGTGCCTGGGGTGTCAGAGGTGCACGGAGTGTCAGAGGTGCGCAGCAGGTGTCTGAGGTGTGCCTTGGGTGTCTGAGGTGTGCCTGGCAGTGTGTGGTGTGCCTAGCAGTGTCTGAGGTGTGCCTGGCAGTGTGCGGTGTGCCTGGGGAGTGTCAGCGGTTTGCGAGTGTTGGAGGTGTATCAGGGAGTGACAGAGGTACCTGGGGTGTCAGAGTGCCTAGGGTGTGAGGAAGGGTGAACTGGGGAGTGTCTGGGGTGTGCCTGGGAGTGTCAGAGGTGTGCCTGGTTGTGTCTGGGGTGTGCAGGTGTCAGTGGAGTATGTGGGAGTGTCAGAGGTGTGCCTGGGAGTGTCAGGGGTGTGCCTGGGAGTCAGGGGTTTAACTGGGAGTGTCGGAGGTGTAACTGGGTGTGTCGGAGGAGTAACTGGGAGTGTCTGGGGTGTGCCTGGGAGTGTCAGAGGTGTGCCTGAGAGTGTCAGGGGTGTAACTGGGAGTGTAGAGGTGTGCCTGGGAGTGTCAGAGGTGTGCCAGGAGTGTCAGAGGTGTGCCTGGGGTATCTGGGGTGTGCCTGGGTGTCAGAGGTGTGCATGAGGTGTGGGGTGTGCTGCAGGTGTTAGAGGTGTGCCCAGGGGTGTCGGAGGTGTGGGGGTGTGTCTGGGAATGTCTGGGGTGTGGGGTGTCAGAGGTGTGCTTGGGAGTGTCAGAGATGTGCCTGGGAGTGTCAGCGGTGTGCCTGGGAGTGTGAGAAGTGTGACCTGGGTGTCTGGGGTGTGCCTGGGGTGTCAGAGGGGTGCCTGAGAGTGTCGGAGGTGTGCCTGGGGAGTGTCAGTGGTGCTGCCAGTGTTGGAGGTGTGCCTGAGAGTGTCTGGGGTGTGCCTGGCAGTGTCTGAGGTGTGGCTGGTAGTGTCAGCGGTGTGCCTGGGGTGTCAGCGGTGCATCTGGGAGTGTTAGAGGTGTATCAGGGGTGTCAGGGTGTGCCTGGGAGTGTGAGGTGCCTGAGGTGTGAGAGGTGAACCTGCGAGTGTGGAGGTATGCCTGGGGTCTCGGAGGTGTGCCTGGGGTGTCAGAGGTGTGCTTGAGAGTGTCAGAGGTGTGCCTGGGGAGTGTGGGGTGTGCCTGGGGTGTCAGGGTGTGCCTGGGAGTGTCAGGTGTGCCTGAGGTGTCTGGGGTGTGCCTGCAGTGTCTGGTGTGAGGTGGGGTGTCAGCGGTGTGCCTGGGGGTGTCAGCGGTGCCTGGGAGTGTTGGGGTGTGGGGGAGTGTGAGAGGGTGTGCCTGGGGTGTGGGGTGTGCCTGCAGTGTGAGGTATGCTAGGGAGTGTCTGGGGTGTGCCTGGGAGGTCAGAGGTGTACCTGGGAGAGTCTGGGGGTGTGCCTGGGAGTGTCAGAGATGTGCGAGTGTCAGGGGAGAACCAGGGGAGTGAAGGGTGTACCTGGGGATGTTTGAGGGCGTGCCTGGCGGTGTGTGAGGTGTGCCTGGCAGTGTCTGAGGTGTGCCTGGCAGTGTCAGCGGTGTGCCTGGGGAGTGTCAGCGGTTTACTGGGAGTGTTAGAGGTGTGTATCAGGGTGACAGAGGTACCTGGGGTGTCGGAGGTGTGCCTGGAGGTAAGTGTGCCTGGGGAGTGTCGGAGGTGTGCCTGGGGAGTGTCGGAGGGAGTACCTGGGGTGTCAGAGGTGTGCCTAGGGGTGTCAGGGGTGCACCATGGAGTGTCTGAGGTGTGCCTGGGGTGTCTGAGATGTGCCTGGCTGTCTGAGGTGTGCCTGGCGGTGTCCAGGTGTGCCTGGCAGTGTCAGCAGTGTGCCTGGGGTGTCAGCGGTTTGCCTGGGGAGTGGGGTGTATCAGGGGTGACAGGGGAGTGCCTAGGAGTGTCAGGGTGTACATAGGAGTGTGAGAAGGGTACCTGGGAGTGTCTGGGGTGTACCTGGGAGTGTCAGAGGTGTACCTGGGTGTGTCTGGGGTGTATCAGGGAGTGTCAGTGGAGTATCTGGGAGTGTCAGAGGTGTACCTGGGAGTGTCAGGGGTGTAACTGGGAGAGTCAGGGGTGTAACTGGGAGTGTCGGAGGTGTAACTGGGTGTGTCGGAGGAGTAACTGGGGAGGTGTCTGGGGTGTGCCTGGGGGTGTCAGAGGTGTACCTGAGAGTGTCAGGGGTGTAACTGGGAGTGTCAGAGGTGTGCTTAGGGTGTCAGAGTGTGCTTGGGAGTGTCATGGGTGTGCCTGGGAGTGTCTGGGGTGTGCCTGGGGAGTGTCAGGGTGTGCATGAGAGTGTCGGAGGTGTACCTGGGAGTGTAGAGTGTGCCTGGGAATGTCTGGGGTGTGCCTGGGGAGGGTCAGAGGTGTGCCCCAGGGTGTCAGAGATGTGCCTGGGAGTGTCAGCGGTGTACCTGGGAGTGTGAGAAGTGTACCTAGGGTGTCTGGGGTGTGCCTGGGAGTGTCAGAGGTGTACCTGGAGGTGTCGGAGGTGTGCCTGGGGTGTCAGAGGTGTGCCTGGGGAGTGTCGGAGGTGTGCCTGAGAGTGTCTGGGGTGTGCCTGGCAGTGTCTGAGGTGTGGCTGGTGTGTCAGCGGTGTGCCTGGGTCAGCGGTGCCTGGGGTGGGGTGTATCAGGAGGTGTCAGAGGTGTGCCTGGGGTGTGGAGGTGTGCCTGAGGTGGGGAGGTGAACCTGCGAGTGTGAGAGGTATGCCTAGGGGTGTCGGAGGTGTGCCTGGGGTGTCAGAGGTGTGCAGGAGTGTCAGAGGTGTGCCTGGGGTGTCAGGTGTGCCTGGGAGTGTCAGAGGTGTGCCTGGGGTGTCGGAGGTGTGCCTGGGGTGTCAGGGGGTGTGCCTGGGGAGTGTCGGAGGTGAACCTGGGAGTGTAAAAGTGTGCCTGGGAGTGTCGGAGGTGTATGCCTGGGGTGTCGGATGTGTGCCTGGGGTGTCAGAGGTTTGCTTGGGACTGTCAGAGGTGTACCTGGGGTGTCAGCAGTGTACCTGGGAGTGTCTGAGGTGTACCTGGGGTGTCAGAGGTGTGCCTGGGGTGTCAGAGGTGCACTTGGGGAGTGTCAGAGGTGCATGGGTTTCTGGGGTGTGCCTTCAGGTGTCTGGGGGTGTGCCTGGCAGTGTCTGAGGTGTGCCTTGCAGTGTCTGAGGTGTGCCTGGCAGTGTCAGCGGTGTGCCTGGGAGTGTCAGCGGTTTACCTGGGGGTGTTAGGGGTGTATCAGGGGTGACAGAGGAGTACTAGGAGTGTCAGAGGTGTACCTGGGGTGTGGGAAGGTGCCTGGGGGTGTCTGGGGGAGTGCCTGGGGTGTCAGAGGTGTGCCTGGGTGTGTCTGGGGTGTGCCAGGGGAGTGTCAGTGTGTATCTGGGAGTGTCAGAGGTGTGCCTGGGGTGTCAGAGGTGTGCCTGGGAGTGTCTGGGTGTGTCTGGGAGTGTTGGACGTGTGCCTGGAGTGTCAGAGGTGTACCAGGGAATGTCAGTGGAGTACCTCTGGAGTGTCAAGGTGTGCCTGGGAGTGTCAGAGGTGTACCTGGGAGTGTAGAGTGTGCCTGGGAGAGTCCAGGTGTGCACCAGGTGGAGGTGTGTGCCTGGGGTGTCAGAGGTGTGCAGAGTGTCCGAGGGTGTGCCTGGGAGTGTCAGAGGTGTACCTGGGGAGTGTCGGAGGTGTGCCTGGGAGGTAGAGATGTGCCTGGGGTGTGGAGGTTAACTGGGAGTGTCGGAGGAGTACCGCAAGTGTCAAGAGTGTGCCTGGGAGTGTCAGAGGTCAGCATGGGTGTCTGAGGTGTGCCTGGGGTGTCTGAGGTGCCTGGCAGTGTCTGAGGTGTACTGGCAGTGTCTGGTGTGCCTGGCAGTGTCAGCGGTGTGCCTGGGGTGTCGGCGGTGTGCCTGGTGGTGTTGAGAGTGTGGGGGAGTGACAGAGGAGTACCTAGGAGTGTCAGAGGTGTACCAGGGGTATCAGTGGTGCCTGGGAGTGTCAGAGGTGTGCTGGGGAGTGTCAGTGTGCCTGGGAGTGTCAGAGGTGTATCTGGAGTGGACGTGTGTCTGGGAGTGTCAGAGGTGTGCAGTAGATGTCGTGGAGTACCTGGGAGTGTCAGAGGTGTACCTGGGAGTGTCAGAGGGTGTGCCTGGGAGTGTCAGTGTACCTTGTAGTGTCAGAG
>NW_024751207.1:0-24605 GCF_018991925.1 Homarus americanus
GGCGCTGGACCTTTGATTAGCGCAATTAGCTGCGGCTTTGGTACTAGTTCTCCATCAATTTTAATTACACGTCTCTTGGCCCAAAAAAAATCTATCGTCAGCCAACACATCCTCGGGGTCAAGGTAAACAGGATAATCAAAAAGAATGATCTTCGTACATTCCCAATGGACTCCACAGGCTTTTCCATCACTACATTCTCAAAACCTTCTGTAGTTAGATCTCTAACTGCTTCCTCATCCTTCACAGTAATATAAGGAATATGTTTACCTTCTTTAAAGAGCACTTGATGGCGCTTAGCGAGTCTAACTGACCACTTTACCTTATCAGAAAATCCATGCCATTATTCTTGGGGAAGTAAAGACGTGGCCTCCTTGATGAGTTGCTGCCATCTAAACCATCAGTGGGGTTTACACTCGTTGTACTGTTCATGGTTGAAGAATGACTCACACCATCAATTTTCTTTCGCTTATCCACCAAGTGGGAAATATTATCTTCACTGCTTGTACCATCTCTATTCCTCCTTTTAATCTTCTTTTTGCTATTAACAACTTTAAACGGCTCTTGTTCTTCACATTCACTGCTGCTGGACAGCTCCAAATCCGACAACAGTCCTCCAGCAGTACCCTGGGCTACATTGCTGTGTCTGCTGTATCCACCACTCGGTTCAGTCATTTTAGTAAGCGACCTGCTCGTTGAAGCTCTTCCATCAGCCATGACAGTACGTGTCCAGCCAGGGAAGTGTAGGAGAGCGACCAGCACGTCCGACCAGAACGGCCAGCTTTCAGGAAGTCAATCTACACAAGTCAGAAACAAGGAATTGCAGGGGTGGGGGGTGGGGAATAGTCACTCAACGAAAGAAATACCATTTGATGTTTACAATATTCAGAATCTTGGGATGACAACGATATTGCTAGATAAAGGCTTGTAAAGGTATTAGGCATATGCCACCACACTAATTCACACCATCAGACGGATGGTTCGTAAGATACATTACCATCACCCTCAATTGAACAAAATACAGACACAGACTGACACACACACACACACACACACACACACACACACACACACTCCACACACACACACACTCCACACACACACACACGCACACACACATGCACTCTCCACATGCACACAAACACACTCCACATGCACACACACACACAAACACACTCCACATGCACACACACACACACTCACTCTACCTGCTCACACAAACACACTCCACATGCGCACATGCACACACACACACACACACACACACTTACTACAGGTAGCAGTGAACCGAAGATTTTGCTTAATCCCACAGCGAATTAAAACAGCAGTTTGTGTTGCATGAAATTAGCATCTTTAGAAAGAAATCTGTTTAGCATCGGTTACATTCAACTGGATTAACTACCCGAAAGGGATTAAACGTTTGAAGATAATATTAGTATAAATTAATGATAAACAGGCAACCTCATAACAAACCTGCACACAGCTGTTCCCGATGCGTGATGTTCTTTAACATGCTTACCGATTTTTACTGATGTTTAATTGTCTTAACATAAATTCATATGCAGTAGGTTGGCCCATTACTCTATCCATTTTAAAATCAAATTAACAGTGTACTAGTATACCATCAGAAAGGTATAATATAATGCGAAACAACAAAGCTCAACCATTAATTAAGCAACAGGGAACTATGTAACCAATCACCGATCACTTTTACATTCATTCATAATTTTTACTACGTAGTATAGTAAACAAACGGCCTTGAGTTGCCAGCTGTCTCCAACAGTGTTCGAAGATTCTTGAACGAGAATGTAAATCCTGGGAGATTTCAATGCAAAACACAGCATTTTTAGCAACGGCAACAGTAACCAGATACGCACAGCATTGGAACGTATAATCAACACTGGCAGACTACTTCATCTGGGCCCGTACTTCACCACCTGGATGGGACCAAACGGCGTTTCAACACCCGACAGAATTTTCTGCAACAACAAAGCATTCCTTAACTACCACATAGAGCAAGGCCCCATCACCCCAAGTGACCACATTCCGATATTATTCACAATTTCCACCAGCCCAATTCAAGCAAAAATACCACCAAGGCTCCAGATATGAGCAAAACAGACTGGGACAGCTTCAAAGACGACTTAGGTAATCACCATTCGATTGACCTACAAGGGAAAACAGCAGAAGACATAGACTCAGAAATGGACAGACTGCACTCAGCAATAAAAACATCTATAACCAAACACACTCCTCCTTCACACTTTAGAACATTACCTAACAACAGACTGACAGAAGAAGTTAAATTAATCCAAACCCATTACAATGAAATAAACAGGTATATGGTGTTATATATATATGTATGTTTATATGCTGCCTTTATTGATTATATATATATTATATATTATGTTACTTCTTACCAAAGTCAGAAAGTGTTTAGGCTTGTGTAAACACGAAATGTGTTAGGCACGTTGTAACCAAGAACAGAGAATAAACTCCCCACCTAGACTGACCATGTGACTTGTCATTCTCCCATTAAATAATGCAAGATACTACACTGGCGACGAGGATGGGATTGGCAAAGTGTTTGTGAACTCCTTGAAGAGAGAGTAGTGACCACTGAAGGGAAGGCTACTCTGAACCTGGAGAATTTAAGTGAAGAGAGCAACCATGGTTGGCGTCACTAGATACATGGGAAAATTGGGGGAGTATGATGCAGACAAGGAAGATTTCACATCATACTGTGAGAGAATGGACTTCTTCTTTTTGGCAAATGAATTAATGGACGACGGTGGTGATGCTCGGAAGAGAAAGACCCTTGAAGAGAAAAGGAAGGCAGTCTTTTTGACAGAGGTAGGAGCCAATGTTTATTCTACTCTGATCAATTTGCTGGTTCCAAACAAGCCCAAAGACTCCTCACTGATTCAGATTACCAAGATTCTGAAGCAACATTTTGACCCTGCTCCACTTGAGATCGCTGAAAGTTACAAATTTGGCACAA
Organism: Homarus americanus; assembly: GCF_018991925.1. NCBI lineage: Eukaryota > Metazoa > Arthropoda > Malacostraca > Decapoda > Nephropidae > Homarus > Homarus americanus. The sequence goes on from NW_024751207.1 coordinate 3,000, forward strand.
GAGATAGAGGTAAAGATGAATCAGTAAGTAATTATATAGTAGCTTCGAAGAAATTATCCATTCACTGTAACTTTGGACAGTTCTTGAACCAAGCTCTAAGAGACAGGTTTGTAATAGGCCTGAATTATGAAAAAATACAGAATAAGTTAATGAACACCACTAACTTAACTTTTGAAAGTGCATGTCAGATAGCTACGAGTATGGAATTGGCCGAGAAAAACACCAGAGAATTTGTTCCCAATGCTGGTAGTGAAACAGTTGGCAGTAGTGGCTCAGTGTGTAAACTAACTGTAGCTAAAAGGAATAATTATACCAAAAAACAAAGAACAAATGTTGATTTAAAATGTAAGAGGTGCCGAGGGAAACATGAAAGCTTTCAGTGTAAGTTCAAGAATTCATAATGTTACAATTGTCAATGTATTGGACATATTGCTCCTGCCTGTAGAAGTAATAAAAGTAGAGTACATGCCTTTGAAGGTGGAGAGAAGGAAATGAAAAACAGTATTCATGAGAGTGTTAGTAATTTTGGATCTGATAATGATGAGAGTGCCCATGTGTACACTATTTACACCAGTCGTGAAGAGAAAGTTAAACATAGGTATACTGTGGACTTGTGTATTAATGACACACCTGTAACCATGGAAGTGGATACTGCAGCTGATTTCTCCATAATGAGTAAAGATATGTATGAGAAACTATTTGTGCATGTGCCTTTAGAAGACTCAGGTGTCAAGTTGAGAACTTATACTGGAGAGATTTTGAACACAGAAGGTAAATTAGAGTGTGAGGTAAAGTACAAAAATCAGAATTTAAAGTTGCCATTAATTGTAGCTAGTTATGTGAATAGACCAACTTTGTTAGGTAAGAACTGGTTGTGTGAACATGATATGGACTGGAAGGAGATATTTAGTGTTAGAATGTGTAACAGTATTCCAGATCTTGAGAAATTGCTTGAAAAATACAAGATTTTATTTGTAAAGGGACAGGATGGTATAAAGGGTTATGAAGCTCATATCACCATTGACAAAGATGTTACACCCATATATGCTAAGTCCAGGTTGAGAAAGAATTAGACAGACATGTGAGTGAGGGAATTATTGTGAAAACCGCCAAGAGCAATTGGGCTGCTCCAATAGTAATTGTACCTAAAGCTGATAAATCTGTTAGACTATGTGGTGATTATAAAGTCACCATTAATCAAGCTGTTGAGGATGAGCAATATCCTTTATCCACATCTCAAGATTTGTTTGCTGTGTGAGGGCGCGTGTTCCAACACCTACACCACCCTTATCTTACTTACTTCTCTTAACTTAGTTCTTACTCGGTTCTGTCACCTATTCTTTTGGTAGCAAGGACATTCGTTTGGTAGCATGGTCATTCTTTTGGTAGCATGGTCGAGGGTCTAGGCACATGGGTATGGTAATTCTGGTATCAAGTCACTTGGACGGAAATAAAGGTAAAATACTGTGGGAGAAATGAATACACCTAAAATACTCTAAGAACAAATTTATCAATATGAAATCAAAGGGAAAAAAGAGGTATTATTAGTATATAACTACCCGGCTCACCTCCTGGGCTTATTGCAGACTCTGTACTTTCTTCTTTACTTATTTCTTATTTACTTATTTTCTTATTTCTTTACTCAACAGTAATTACTTAGAGCTTACACTCTTACTGCACACAACCTTACTGGTGTTACATTACATGGCATAGCAGGACCAGTTCCTTAGCCCCACTCACAATACATAGTACATGGCACTCATTGTAGATTCCTGTACTTCTCACACCTACTGGTGGTACGTGGCATTACAGTACAGTTACAAGACTTTACTCATCATACACGTTAATACTGAAACCAGCCGATACATGGGTCCACTACCCAACATGGAATAATTATTTCCAACTAATTATCCCTAACATACATATTACAACACCCTCTGTTGACATATACTTCCAGGGTGCGTCCCAGGGTAAAACACTGAGATTCACGACTGTTGTTATGGTCGGTGGTAGTCAGATACATGGCGAGTCTGGGGTTTGGCACCACGAGGCAGTGGAGCATATTATTCAGGCCGCATCGGTGCCATCATTTCATATATTGATCCCTGCTGAGTATCTACTACATCCGGGGCAGTTGTCGAGTGATCCAAGAGTCACAATTGGATCTGGGAAAATATGGTGCAGAGCGTCAGGGGACGGACTGGGAAGCATGACAACACACAAACAAATCTCGTCTAGACGACAGATGTATTATGTTATATTACTTCTCTTACACTGGGTGAATGACAATTCAACTGTTAAAGCATGAACACTGATGAACACTGATATTCACTACAATTGACTGAATCAAACTGAATGGCTACACATAAACATACCTGGGGAAACATTGGAGCGGCGTCAGGGGACGCTCTCCCCGCCTCATCCCTGGGTATATATATCCCTGAGTTGCCAGTGATCGCTACTCACGCAATGACAATAATCACAAACAAACTAACTGTTACTCATTCAAAGATGACCCTCAGTTGACAAAGGTCTGGCGAATTACTCGAGTTGATTTACACAGACTTATTCAAGATTGAGCTTCCCAGGAGAAAGTGGAATAAACAACGCATTGATAACTGTCTTCACAAAGGTGGGACTCTGGGAGGGAAACACAACTGTAGCGTCTATGGGGAAAAACACATCTTCTCAGGGGTCGCTAACCCACTCATATTTTGCAGTGGTGGAGTTTAATAAGAATCATTCGTAAAATAGATTAGCAGCCAACGTGACCATGACAGCTGCACTAACAGGTGGAACCATTTTCACTAAGGTAGACTTGTCCCAAGCATATGCTCAGGTCTGTGTTGATACTGAAAGTCAACAGTGCCTTACTATCAACACTCATAAAGGATTGTATAAGTTCAAAAGGTTGCCTTATGGTGTTAAAAGTGCACCAAAGTTATTTCAGTGCATCATGGACAAAATTCTTGTGGGTCTTCCCAATGTGTTATGTTTTCAGGATGATGTCCTTATTGTTGACAGTGACATCCAAAATCATGTCAAAACCCTAGCCACAGTATTCGAAAGATTGTTGGCACACAATGTCAGGTACTGCCAGCCTGGGGTCACTAATCCTAAGGGGGAATACTTAAATCTAATCTTAATTTCTAAGGGTTCGCTGCCACCAGACCCCCTCTGGACAGTTTGTCACTCGTTAGGTAGCGGGCAGAGTGGACTAAGCATTGGGTTAGGTTTTTCATTGACCAGATCGATAAGGGGAAAGAAGGATGAAACCACAACATGTCTTAGTTCTTTCAATTATTCTTTCTACTTACTTCAGTTCATTTTGGTAGCATGTTGGTGGTCTAGGCACATGGGTAGTGTAATTTTGATATCAGGGTCACTTGGACGGAAATAAAGGTAACTACTGTGGGAGAAATGAATACTCATCAAATACTCAAAGAACAAGTTCATTAATATAAAATCAAAGGGGAAAATAGATATTACTAACATACTGTATAATTACCAGGTTCAACTCCTGGGCTTATTACAGACTCCGTACTTCTTATTTACTTATTCCCTTAATTTCTTATTTACTTATTTCCTTATTTCCTTATTTACTCAACAACAATCACTCAGGTAGTATACTCTTACCGTGCACAATCTTAGTGGTGTCACATTCCCTTACATAGCAGTGCATGTGTTCTGGGTATCAAGTTCTATCTACAGGAGCGAACACAAACACCTGTAGAGTTTTCGTAGGTTCTATTTACTGGATAAACGAAGGTACACAAGGAAGGTGGCACTCCTTACTCTGTATGGGGGGTCAACTAGCCTCTAGGGCGACATGTGGTAAGTGATACATTAGCAGCTTCCATATGTCGCCAGGCACATTAATTAAGCATGTGGGACATGGTAAATACATTGCCACACGCTGCTAGCTAGGCTGAATAAATAGTGTATATAAATGAAGCACATACATATATACATACAGCATACATAATATACATACACCTCCCTCCCCCCTATACGCTCATAGCAAGGTCTTGAGCGGACCTTTTCTTTTGAATCCGTTCTGAGCGTCGAGGGACTTGATCACTGGGAAGGGTATGGGACTCAACACTGGTGACGGGGTCAGCAGAAGGCGTTGTTACGGGGCGGAGAAAACGGCGGTTCCTCCACCACACACGACCACTGGGTAACCGCACCTGGTAGTCCCGTGACCTACCGAGACCCATGACTACGCCCACTTTGTCCCAACGTAGGGTGGTCGGGTCCTGAACACGGACTTGGGTGCCGACACTCAACCTGGAGAGAGAACGGGAGTGGTCGTTGTAGCGGGCGATGACGTCTTGAACACGTTCGGCGGCTCGGCGATCACAATCCTCTGTCTTGTCCTGCCACTCCTTAGAGAAGGATTGAGGGTGAGCAGGAACACAAGAACGAAGGGGGCGTCCATACAAGATCTGGGCAGGGGAGCGTCCAGTGTAGTTAGGTGTGTTGCAGAGTTCAAGAAGACCCCGGTCGAAGGCCTCGCAGTCAATATTCCCAGAATGGGCCACCTTAAGGATGAGGTGCTTCAGGGATTTGACAGCAGCCTCAGCGTGGCCGTTGGACTGCGGGTAATGGGGCGATGACAACACATGCCAGACTCCCCATCGGTCAAGGAACACAGCAAAGTCCCGGCTTGTGAACTGAGGCCCTCCGTCGGTTCGCAGGCGCACAGGAACGCCCACGTAACGGAAGTAGTGGCGGAACTTGCTGATGGTGGCGGCAGACGTCGTGTCATTACCGCACTTGATGACAACCGGCCAACCAGAGGACTTTCCTGACACAGAAAAAGTCGGCCGACACAGACTCAAAGGGGTTGTTGTCACTCATGAAGGGTTCCTGCTGCTGGCTGGGTTGTAATACTTGGCAGGGCTCACACGCACGGACAACATTGGAGATGTCGGAGTCGATGCCGGGCCAGGACACAGTCTGTCGTGCACGTCGTTTGGTGGCCTCAGATCCACGGTGACTGTCGTGAAGGTGAGCCAAGACGTGGGGACGTGATGCAGCAGGGACAACTACACGTGCTCCATACAGAACAAGGTCTCCGTCGCAGTAGAGTTCATCGTGGAGTTTCCAATACGGGAGCAGGGTGTTGTGAAGGTCGTAGCGGTTGCTAGGGAATCCATTCCTCACACACTCGATGAGTCGGACATAGGAAGGGTCATCTCGGGCCGCTGTTCGAAGGTCCTCCATTGCCTTGTCATCTGGTGACAGGTCCGAACGAAGGGATTGGACGGCGTGTAGAGTGACCACAGTCCTGACGGAAAGAGCGAGGTCGGCGTCGAGCACATGGTCTTCTGGAGTAGGGCGGCTGACAGGAGAGCGGGATGAGGCATCAGGGATGCAGAGCTCCTTACCAGCACGCCACACTGCTGTGAAGATGTACGCCGAGAGCTTCTCTTTCAGACGCTGGAGGCGAGGGTTATCAACGGCGTCCAGCATGTAGTGGTTGAGGATCGGGACAAGCGGGCGATGGTCGGTCACTAGGTGAAAGTGTTGCAGGCCTATGAGGTAAAACCTGCACTTGGACATCGCCCAAACCACAGCCAACAGCTCCAACTCAATAGTGGCGTAGCGCGTCTCGGTGTCAGAGAGGAAACGCGAGCCACACTGGACGAGCCGGAACTGCCCTCCACCATGATCCTGCAATAGGGCGTATCCCACGCCGTACAAGCGTGAGGCATCTGTCTGCAGAACCGTCGGCAAGGCTGGGTCAAACGTGGCGAGGACAGGTGGACTAGACAGGGCCTGTTTCACTTGCTGGAAGGCCTTGTCGTGGTCGGGGGTCCACAGGAATGTCCTCTTGGGGCTCATCAGGGGGCGAAGTGGTTGGGCAGCTGCGGTGAAGTCCGGCGAAAACTCTGCTAACTGGTTGACGAGACCGATGAAGGACCTCAAGTCGGTGAGGTTGGCAGGGGTGGAAAAATCCGTGATGGTGCGGACCTTTTCCGGGCCAGCTGCGATACCATTCCCTGAGAGGGTGTACCCACAAAAGTCCACTGAAGAGCTGGCCAGAACAAACTTGTCGGCATTTAGGGTGATGCCGTGCTTCCGGCACCTGTTGAGTACCTCGTAGATATGGCAGAGGTGATCCATGTAATCCTCATCGTACACGAGTATGTCGTCGACCACTTTCACGCAGTTTGCCAGACCTTGTAGAGCCATATCACCTCGAAGACAGAAAGCGTCTCCTGTAGCGGCGAATCCCATTGGGCCACGGCAATAACTGTAACGTCCATGCGGGGTGATGAAAGTTGTCAGTGGTCGGTCTTCTTCGGCAAGCTCTATCTGCCATTATCCACACAGGGCGTCCATCGTCGTGAAGAAGCGCGCCTTCGGGTTCACACTGCGTATAGCTACAAAGGGCGTGGGAGAAGGGTGCGCAGGACGAGACACCTGGCTGTTGAGCTTGGAGAGGTCAGTGGTGATCCGAACACCACCTTTGGGTTTTGCGACGACTACCATAGGGTGACACCATGGAGACGGGTCATCACCGGTTGGTGCAATAATTTCTTGGGCGACCATGGAGTCCAGCTCGTTTTTGACCGCCTCGCGGAAGGCCAGGGGAACCAGTCGAGGGGTGTAAATAGCGAAGGGCTTCGCGTCGTCCCTCAGGTGGATCCTCATGGGGGGGCCTACCATCTTCTTGAGAGGCTTGGATTCCAGAGCGGACTTGGTCACCAGAACGTCGCTGAATTCCTTCAGGAAGTACTTCCGAGCATCCGAAGGAGAGGTGTCACTGGCAAGAGGCAGGGGTAGGGCGGCAGCAGGGTAGTTGCTGCTCCCTTCGTGCGCCCTGTTGGAGAGTTTTACCTCAAGAATAGGTTTGGGGAAGCCCTGGGAGATGATGGCCAACTCTTGACAATGTCTGTAGGACAGCAAGGAAGTCGGGACACCGTTATGCACATCAATCCAGGCTTGACACGACCTGTTGCCAAAGGTGACCTGTGCTTGGAGTGAACCTAGGGCTGGGGCCATCTGTGAACCATCTGCCGTGAAGCGGAGATCCTTTGGGGGCGGTCCTAGATCACTTGGAGAGAGCCCAAGCATTGCAAATGCTGGGGACCGATGACTGTAGCATCAGCGCCGGTGTCGGGCAACATCTGAAGACGGGATGACACACTGCCGTAGGTCACGATGACGCTGATGTGTTGGGGGACTTGGTCCTGGGACGCGAGGGGGAGCACACATTCCTAATATGGCTCGAGCGTTGTCCAGGGTCGTCATGCTTCTGATTGGAAGACTGTGGGCGGCCCTCACTGGTGGAATGGCGCAAAAGCTTCCGCCGACGCTGTCCCTTGGGTTTGTTGGTAGGGCAACACTTGTCGTAGTGGCCCAGACGACCGCATACATTGCACTGGACGCGTTTGGCTGGGCATCGTACTGTGAGTGACCAGTGGCCCTTATGGTCACAACTGTTGCAGGTAGACTCAGCAGCTGGACACACCTGTGTTTCGTGCTGCTTACCACAGTTGTTACAAAAGGAGCCGGGCGTGGGCGTGGTGGGCGAAGGCGTTGGGGTAGACTTCTCGTCCTTCTCGTACCGGGACACAGCGCATACAGCTGTAGGGGGAGCTCAGATGGCAGAGGTGGCACACATGGCAGCCTCATAGGAGCGACATATCGTCAACACATCCTTAAGAGAAGAGGAAGAGTCGAGGGAGGTGAGGCGTTGGACAAGCTCCTCGTCCTTAACACCCATCAGGATCACCTGCTTCAACTGGGTCTCCTCGCACTGCTGGTGGTTTCCTGGGCATATATCTACCTCTTCCGAGGCTCTCTTGAGTCGTACATAAAAAGCGTCAAAAGTCTCGCCCTCCATCTGTCTGCAGCTAAACAATTCCCTCCTGCGTAGAGCTTCATTCTGCTGTCCTTTGATGTGCCGTTGTAGAATGTCCAGTACCTCCTCTACAGACAACGAAGAGGTCGGAGGTACCTGCAACGTATGTTCCAAGACACGCTGAGTTTCCAAGGACAGGCACATACGCAGCTGAATAAGTTGTTTAGGCTGTGACAAACTCTGGAGATCCACCATTGTAGCATAATCAGTCCACCATCGCCGCCATTTACGAAAAGTCTGGAAATTCACATCAGGCTTCAAGATGGGCGGTGTTTGAGCAGCCGCCTTAGGTGGGGCTGGGGGGCGTGAAGAAAGCGTTGATGAGGTATCCGAACCAGTCGATACCGAGGCAGTGTTAGAGCCAGGGGCTTGGTTAACAGTGAGGCGAGATATCAAAGCTTCAAACCATGCACTGTCTTCCAATCTCCGTTGGTGGTCTCTCTCTGCCTCTGCTTGCCTTCTTTCTTCGTTCTCCACACGTCTTTTAGCCAAGTCGTGACGCCTTTCATCCCTCATGAACTTCATTGAAGCAATTATCTCTGAAGGCAACGCTGAAGATCGAGGTGAAAAAGTGCACAATTTTTTCCACATACTATTGGGATCCTCCTTTCTCTAACCTATATACATAAACGACATAGATATCAGCGTAGATAGCAACTTGTAAATTTGCTGATGACACTAAAATAGGGCGTGTAATTAAATCTGACGAGGACTCAGCAAAACTACAGGAAGATTTAAATTTTTCGAATGGTTTGAAAAATGGCAGATGAAATTCAATGTGGACAAATGTAAAGTGCTCAGTACAGGATATCTAAACAGGAAACCAGATACCAGATGAAAACGATGTTATTGAGAAACCTACTGCGAAAACGATTTAGAAGTAATGATAAGTAAGAATCTTAAGCCAAGTAAATACTGTGTATTTGCTCGAGACAAGACTAATAAAGTATTTGGGTTCATACACAGGAGTGTTATTAACAAGACTAGAGAGGTCATCTATACTGCCAGACTGGGGTCACTAATTCTAAGGGGAATACTTAACTCTAATTTTAATTTCTAAGGTCGTTGCCACCAGACCCCCTCTCTGGACAGCATGTAACTCGTTAGATAGCGGGCAGAGGGACTAGACATTGGGTTAGGCTTTTCATTGACCAGATCGATAAGGAGAAAGAAGGGTGAAACCACAACATGTCTTAATTCTTTCAAATGTTCCTTCTACTTACTTCAGTTCATTTTTGGTACTACCTAACCTCAGTTCTTGCAGGTAGCATGTCGATGGTCTAGGCACATGGGTAGTGTAATTCTGATATCAGGGTCACTTGGACGGAAATAAAGGTAACTACTGTGGGAGAAATGAATACTCCTAAAATACTCAAAGAACTAGTTTATTAATATAAAATCAAAGGGAAAATAGATATTATTAACATACTGTATACTACCAGGTTCAACTCTGGGCTTATTACAGACTCCGTACTTCTTATTTACTTATTTCCTTATTTTCTTATTTACTCAACAACAATCACTCAGGTAGTATACTCTACTGTGCACAATCTACTGGTGTCACATCTCTTTTACATAGCAGGACCAGTTCCTTGGCCCTACTCACAATATATGGTGCATGGCACTTTGTAGATTACTTACTTCACACCTACTGGTGGTACGTGGCATTACAGTACAGATACAAGACTTACTCCATACACGTTAATAATGAAATCAGCAGATACGGGTCCACTACCCAACATGGGATAGTTATTTCCAACTAATTATCCTAACATATCTCACAACACTCTGTGACATATACTTCCAGGGTGAGTCCCAGGGTAGAACACTGAGATTCACGACCGTTGTTATGGTCGGTGGTGGCCAGACACATGGCGAGTCTGGGGTCTGGCACCACGAGGCAGTGGAGCATACTAATCAGGCCGCATCCGTGCCATCGTTTCATATATGGTCCCTGCTGGGTTTCTACTACATCAGCAGTTGTTGAGTGATGCAAGAATCACAATGGGATCTGGAACAAACGTTGGGGCGGGCGTCAGGGGACGGACTGGGAAGCATGACAACACACAAACAAATCTCTTGTCTAGACGACAGACGTATTACGTTATATTACTTCTTACACTGGGTGAATGACAATTCAACTATTAAAGCATGAACACTGATGAACACTGATATTCACTACAATTGACTGACGTAAACTGAATGGATACACACAAACATACCTGGAACAAAAGTTGGGGCGGGCAACAGGGACGCTCGCCCTGCGTGATGAGCCGGTATATATACCCTGAGTTGCCAGTGATCGCTACACGCAATGACAATAATTACAAACAACTCTAACTGTTACTCATTCAAAGATGACCCTCAGTTGACAAAGGTCTGGCGAATAACTAAAATGATTTACACAGACTAATTCAAGATTGCGTTTGCCAGTAGAGAGTGGAATAAACGTAGTGACAACTGTGTTCGAAGGTGGGAATTACTGGGAGTGATCCTGAGTGTAAAACAAACGTGAAAAACACGTCTCTTCTGAGATTCTACAAGCGCGGTGGATTTGAATATTATGTAGCGTAATATGAATTAAAATGGATTTTAGGAATGACAATGATGTGCATAGTACAATCCTAAAACTATATCTTGGGCTTACTCCACTTGGATTAAGTTCAATTCTGGTCACCATATTACAGAACGGATATAGAATCCTGGAAAAAATTCAGAGGAGAATGGCAAGACTAATCCCAGGCATTAGGAACCTTGAGTACAGAGGCAGGTTAAAGCATCTTAATTTGCACTCCGTCGAGAGACGTAGAGTGAGGGGCGATATGATAGAGGTGTATAAATGGAAGTCAGGGCTAAACAAAGGGGACATTACAAAGGTACTCAAACTATCCAACCAGGAGCGAACTCGTAACAATGGTTTTAAATTAGACAGATTTAGATTTAGGAGCGAAATAGGTAAACATTGGTTTGAAATAGAGTAGTGGACGAATGGAACAAGTTACCAAATATCATCATTAACTCGAATACGCTGGATAGCTTCAAACATAGGTTGGATGGATATATGAGCAATAGGGGTTGGGTGTAACTGGGACTGCAGTATGAGCCAATAGGCCCGCTACAGTTCCTCCATTCTTATGTTTTTATGAAATCCTCAAATCACATTGATCCCGTGGCTAATAATACTTTTTGGGGACTGTACAGTATCTCAAAAAGTGTCTCCCAGGATGGGTATCATGACTTCTGTAATGCTTCATGCAACTCTGATGTCCCTGGAGGGTTGGTATGTGTGACTCTGTGGCTTACTGATCCTGCTGTATTTGGTAACAGAACATCATATTAATTACCCAGAAACAATTACAGTTTGCATTACTTACAGCATGTCAAACTATATATAAAATTAATGCAAGTTCCAATATCTATCATCTTTGGTCTCATAATGTTTCACACAAACTATGCCCTTTGAAGGTTTATAGTTATCCTTCCTAACATAAAGGTCTTAAAGATTCTAAAGTCTATAAACAAGGTTTTGTGGTTAATGATGCCTACTTTTCCTATTTGGGCTGTTTGTCTCGCCTAGTCCTCTGAGTTTTCATTTAGAGATTTTAGGTGCTTAAGGGACCGAGTTATTTTTGTTGTTTTTGTTGTTCTTGTTTACGGGTATTAGCTCACACGGGCACAGTCACTGACCCACATCGGGGGCCTGGGGGGCGAAGAAGATTGATGATGATGATGATGATGATGATGATGATGATGATGATGATAAAATTAATAATAATAATAATATTAATAATAATAATAATAATAACAATAACTATTATTATTATAATAATTAATAAAATAAATAACAAAATGATAACAATAATAATAAAATAATAAATATAATAATAGTAACCATAAATAAATACAAAAACGAAAAAAAATAAACAAGAATGAGAAACGATATACAGTATGTATGTTGTGTTGTAAGAGAAACAATTGAGACCCTGTAGTTATGTGTAAATGAGGCGAAAGTCAGATCATCACCCTGGGACTTGGTCACATATCGCAGCAGGGTCTACCAACACATTTCTTCCAATATCTTCCTAGTACCTCCTGTTTGATAGCTGCCTACTACCTGTGGTGTTTGGTAGTGAGCAGGAGTATAAACCATCTGAAAAACAGTAACTTTATCTTAGCCGAGTCAGGCAAAAGAAATTACAATAAATGTTTTAAGGTGATAATTATATCTGAGGTGGGAAGGAACATTAATAATTTAATTAATTAACATTAACATAACAATGCTCTTGAACGGTTTATCACTTATGTGTGTCCTGGGTCACTTGGCTTCAGTATTAGAGACGAGAGCTCCTTCACATTGTTATAGTTTGGTCCACGTGACACACAGTTAAGTGATCTCTTCAAGGGAGCGTCCCCGAGTCTCCGGTAAGGCAACAGCACTGACGATGGTGACTGTAGCACACACGCCGTGAAGAACCAGAACGCCCCGTGTTCACAAGGCCTCTACAGTCATTGGGTAAAACTGGGTCGACAGAAATAATCCCAGCTGTACTAATGACGTAATAACTGAATATGTGAGATCGACAAGAGGTGGGGATCAATTCTCCTCTTAAAACTGGGAACACTGGGTGGCCCGCAGAAATACAGAAGACGTAGATCACTGCTGCAGTAAGTGGAAGCCAGCTCATGTTGCTAGCACTGCCTGTCGTCAACATGTAAGTAGCCACCGTAAACTGCCATGCACAGTACCCAAAGAATATGAAACTATAATCAGGGTTTTACGTCCCAGATGGTCAACTACGAGCAACAATAAAGACCCAATAACGACGGCACTAAATATCATAGCACACGTGTAAGCATCCACGTCGGTCTTCGCAGCCTCAAAAATGGGCACCAAGTATGTTACCATCACGATATTTCCGTTAAAGGACGTCAAAGATAAAAACGCCAATAAACAAAACATAGCAAGTGTGGGGTTCAAATCAACTGTAATTGTTGCCAAAAACTATTGTTTAATTTGTGAATTTTCAACTTGTTCTGTGATGGCTTTCAGCTCTGGCTCAGAGTCATAGTGTTTACCTCTGAAGAAAATAAGAGCTTTCTGAGCTTCAGTGACCTGACCTTGAGTAACGAGCCAACAGTTTGGACAAGAAAGAGAAGGAAGGGAATCGCAGACACTCCACGACACGAACCCCATTTGTCGCCAGTCGAGCGCCGAACTCCCAAGAGCAGCAACGAAAAAAACCACATTTGTCTAACTAGTATGGTAATTCGAAGAGTCTTCCACGAATATTCTTATGAGCGATCTCCAGAATGTATGGTCACCAGAGGTTAACATGGACCCAGTAGTGACGCCTAGGAGGACGCGGGCAGTGAGGAGCACCCAGACGTTGGGGGAAGGAGAGTGCCAGCCAGGAGGACACTGTGATGGGCAGAGTCACTGTCAGGGTGACCGATGACCCAGTCTCACCAGCAGGGTCTGCTCACCAAACACCCAATCCCACTACCAAGGCTCGCTAAGCTACCTGTAAAAAAATATAGGGTACCATGTGATGTAAATAATAACAAGACTCTTTTACTGATGAAAATTATAAAACATCATTATTTAATAGTAATTTAACAGAGTTCACAAAAGTTTACCATAAGAAGAAATTAACAATGATATCCAATGTCGACAAAAAGTGTTTGGCTTTCAAGCGTTTGTTTGGGCACTTTCGCCTTTCCCTCTAACTGTATGTATGAGTGTCCAGAGACCACCTCCCTGTGAGTATCCTGAACAAGAGTATTACAGAGGCCAACTGCTAGACATACCAAAAGGCGCTGCCTCGGTAGAGTTAAGGATGAGTCCTCAGTGTTGGTTGGTGAGCTGAGGCAACGTGACCCCGGGCCCATGATGATGCTGACGTTTGTCTGTACCAGTGCTACCACCAGTGCTGCAAACAACTGTACACAAAAGATGTCTTAATTACTTGAGAAGAGATAACAAGGCTTTCGTAAAGTCAGTGATAATGTCCGATGTTAATTGGATAATGAATGTAGAGTATCTCAAGCCATTCCTGTCGTAATTCAGATGTGAAAATTATTCAAAATCATGCCAAAAGTTGTATGCTTATCTCAGACCCGTTTTGTTTTTTCAACGAGATTAGCCCACGGGCATAGGTCATTGACCCACATCAGGGCCTGGGGGCAGTAATAACAACAATAACAATAATAATTAGTTCATAGTAAATATAATTTATAATAAATACAAAACTAAATAAAATTATAATAATGATAACAACACTAATAACACTGGGCTGCATTTGAAAAAAAAATTCATGAGGTGCCGGGTTTCTTAGCTGATTCTTTATGTATTTTGCGTGCTGATTCCAAAAATGCCATTCATTTTGCCCAATCAGGTCAGATTTTTATGCTATGGGAATTAGAAAAAATAGAAATTCTTAAATATGATGTCAAAATTTTTATGCAAAATATATCATAAGAAATGTAACCACAACACATAGGACCAAAATATGTCAACTACATAGATGCCGTTACAGTTAGACATGCATAAATGGCTGTCGCAGAGAATTTCTTTGGTGGTTGGTGTCTTGGGCGTCCCGTTTCAGACACCAACAGTTGTCAGCGAGCATGTTGATATCCCAGCGACCCTGGTACCGCTCCTCCATTACGGATATCTTGATGGAAGCGTTCTCCTTGTTCCTCCTCACATCACCACAGTTCTCTGGAAAGTAGTCAGAGTGGGGAGCTGAGGAAGTGCATCTTGTTGGACATGCGTGCACCAAGAACTTTGTAGCTCAAGTAGGTCCTCAACAACTCGTCCATACTCTGGACTTCTGTAGTTGCAAGAAAATTGGAGACAATAGACTTAAAGGCATGCCAGGCTTTCTTCTATTTACATCCATGCTGCAATCAAACTTGGGATCTTTGAAAGCTCTCTGATCTGAGGGCCATCAAAAATTCCTGCATTCAGCTTTGCCTCACTGACTTTTGGAAATTTTCTTTCAGAAAATTGAAAGCCTGGCTTTTTTGTCTAGTGCCTTTACAAAGTTTTGAACAGACCGAGCTTGATGTGCAGTGGCGGAAGAAGAATGTTGCGGTTTCACCAGAGCATGGGCAACAACATTGTGAGAACCTGGAGTAAGTCCACTTCTTGAAGTCTCGAGGAACACTGACTGAGGGTCTAGACTTTAGAGGCACATCGGGGTGGTTGCTAGACATGGAAACTTGGTGTAACACCTTGTAGGCCCAGCACCATGGACTAACCTGTGGAAAAACAGATTAAAAATATGTTTAGCTGAATAGTTTTATTATTAAAAAATATTTACACTTCATAATATGACAGTATGTGGCAGACATAATTACCTATTAGAAAAACTGTCAACAAAATATCAATTTTTTGAAAGCAACTATTTTTGGTGTATTAAAATTACCTTCAAATCTCCACAGATCTTCCAATTGTGGTCTTTATACTTCAGAGCAGTTAACAGATACTCCATGTTGTTGTAGTTCTCATCCATCTGCTAGATACTTACGGAACAAGCGCGACCTGGTTTCCATTGCAAGATAACAACACAGCCTTCAAGCTTCTTTTGATGAGTCAATGAAGAGCCGCCACTCTGATATATTGTATGATATTCCCATAGCTGCAATAGAGTCCACTGATATTGTTGCAATACACCAATAAAGTTTCATGTCAAAACTGAAGAACTTGCAAAATTCCTTGTCCATGATTCACGGTACCAGGCAAATGTTGTTCCTGGTGCTAAGACATTATTCCCCAAGCCGTGATCCTAGTAGTTGGGCTGACTCCTTGGACAAACACAAGTCTCTTGTTAAATCATTCAACTCAGCTTGACTGAAGGGTATGGGCTCTATTTGCAGAAGCTGTGAAGTATGTACTAGAAGCGTCAGTCTCTTCTATGTCTTCATCGATATCATGATCGTCGCCAGTATCATGTCCTATAGTTTTTCTGGTGGGTTAGGTGGTATTCCTGGTCCGTGAGGAACTGGTTTGATGGCTGAGGGTACATCTGGATACTTAACATGATGTTGTTCTTCCTGTTTTATACCTGAAATGTGAATGAAAGATTTAGTATCAAGAGAGCATAACATATTAACTTACGAATATATTTGGGGAATGCATAGACATACTGCATTTGATATATTAGTATTGATGTATTAGTAAACTCACCCTGAAGGTTTGTCATGCAGGAAGTAACAGTCCGTGTTATGATCTCTGCCTTCCCTCCATACCATAGGAATGCCAAATGGTAGAAGTTGAATCTTCTTGTTGTCAGCGCCATGAATTTTCAACTATGTTTTGCAGCACATGAGGGCAAAAAGCTTTATCTTGGTCTCCAAGTTTCATTCCAAAATATGCATGATATAAGTTTTTCACTAGGGAGTAGGGTGTGTCATCTGGGAGGCGAATTTTTTTTTTGAGTTTGAAAATCGGCCCATGGTATTAATGATGTAGTTCTATGTGCAGAATCATGTGATATCTTCAGATTTGAAAAGTTTTATTTTGCTAGGTAAATTGTAACTTGAAATCTTATGAAAGAATTCGATATTCCCCACCCTTTACCAACACCACTAAATAGCTTATTTAAAGTAAAGTAAATGTATCAGGGACAATTTATTGGGATGAAAATGATCCAGAATAAAGTGAAAACGAGGCAGATCTTGACATTTATTGATTTAATATTCCTTTAGAAAACAAATCATCAAATACAAAACCGAGTTTACTACTACGACCGGTGTTGCTGCACACCATAGAGAACATGTCTTTCTTGCTTCTACTGTTTCTACTCATCACCTCCCTGCTGACCACCTGAGCTCGGATGTGGCGCCCTCCTCCTGGCTGTACCGTGACTGCTGGCCTCGCTCACTTGCTGCTGGCAGCTCTATACTCTGGGTGTGCGGGGCCAGGCAGGGCCATACATGGGGTTGTCCAGGAAGCTCTGACTTGAACATTAGGTGAGGCTGCAGGTAGAGGGGCTCACTGCCAGCCTGGATGTTATCAGATCCTATGAGATCAGTGAGGGTCTTGGCACCTAGATTGACTTCAGGGTCTTCCTGACCCTGAAGGAATCGTCTCCTTGATTCCGTCATGCCCAGATCCTCTCATAAGTCTCATATCAAAGATCTTTTTGACTGCCACTCTTCTCTCCTCCTCATCCTTCTTAGTTGCACTCTGCAGAGCATTGTCTGCAGAACTGCCTCGGGATAGGCATGCAAGAAGATCTCCTGCAGTCTATGCACAATCTGAGAACAGCAACTATGGCTGACTCCTCAGGGAGCTCAAGCTGGGAAGAGAACATGCCTCGGGACAGCCCGGAGAACAGTGGCTTGACCTTGAGTGTTGAACCAATTTGGCGTGGAGCACTCCTGATAGATTGGACAATAAGTCTCAGGTTGTGAAGCTGGATTCCTTTCAGTTTATGAGATGGGCGGCCAAATTCTGCAGAACCTGAGGCGTTGTAGGCCACCTAGAATGTGAGACTGGACCTGTCTGCGGAGTAGCTTCAAGTCTATCAGGCATGACCCCAGTTTTGATGCTTTTTCTGCAAATCATGTAACCATAGTACTGGTCAGTACTCAGGTCGTCCAATGACAGTATGTGCAAGCTCAACGAGTGGAGGGGCCAACTGATTTTTCAAAGCTCGGATTTATTTCTAACTCAGTGGCGGAGTCCAGCATCTTGCCAAGAGGACCAGACCATCTGTTGTTTGAAAAGTCTTGCCATCCAGCTCCTGGATCAGCAGATGTCTGAGTGGCAACTCGTTGGTGTGGAGGTCACAAACAATCAGACCAGCTTCCTCCCAATCTTCCGCTCTATCCACTGCTTGGCCCCCCTTGCCACCCTGTGTTTCGTGTTGGTGCTGTCCTTCCAATGGCCCCTGCAGAAGGTCTGGTCTACGTTCCTCTCTCTGGAGCAGTTCTATCTGCGCCTCTCAGCTGGTTTCTGATGTCATCTTTCTCTGGAGTGAAATGCCACAAATACTTCCCTCCTGGTTCACTGCAGCAGAGGTGAGTGTTCCTCCTTCACCATGGCGAGAACAACTTGTCAGAATCTCCAACTTTCATGAACCTTTGAGTGTCATCCCTTCTCCCATCAAAGAACAAACAATTGATTCCATTTCTCTTATCCCCTTGTCCGACTCTCTTCCCTAGGTTACTGACAAAGTTTCTCCTGAGCTCTCCTTGCTTTGTTATGATCTATCACCAGGTGAACATCATCAGGTGTTATCAAACCACCGTCAACCCAGAGCAGCTGTACCTCTCTGCAGTTTCTCTGAAGGACCGGTGTGGTGTCGCATGCTGGCAGAGCTATGCTCGGATATCTTTCCTATTTCGAATCTTATGCCTGGAAGGTTTGGGATCACATTATTTTTCTGGAGTTGGAGTTAAAAGTCACCCATTCTCCTGGTCAGCACTCCAGGATCAGCCATGGGGAAGTCATTAAACTCTGAATCAGCTTGACTCCAATCCTTCGGCCTTTTTACCTCACCTGGGCCTTCTCAAGTCTCTTTTCCTCGGCTTAACTCTTCTCCTCTTCTGTCTCTCTGGCAGCCTCCTGTCTCTTGGACTCCGGAATATCTTGGCTAGAAATCATGAGAGCCCCTATACTGCAATCTTCTCTCTCTGTGCTTTGACAAATGCCAGTTCGATCACAGGAATGCCAGTTTCACGCTTGCAAATGCACAGGAGATGTGGGCCTCGGATTTACAGTCACGATCGCATCAAACTCAGGACAGAGAACAATTGGGCACTTACCCAAGTAATTATGTCAAATAACTGGTCAGTTGCCCTTAAAGCTGTCTCATAACTGCAGTTTTCCTCTTTCCCAAAGAGAGATATCTCTTGCCTTTTCCCAACTATTTCTTGATCTCTCACTAATCTTCTTCTGACTTGTTATGACTGGAGGCAGACTGAGCGTTAGCCAGAGTGTACTATGCCAAGACAGCTTTGGTCCTTATCACTGGCAATGTCTTTGTTTGTTAACCAAGTTCTTTGGTTCTTTTCACTGGTTGCCTGATTAAAACACCGTATCTCAAGCATCTCCAATGTAAGCAACTCCGACTTCAGGAGCTCTCTCCCAGACCCAAGATAGTGACTAGAGATATGGCTGGATTTTTGGTTCTCGTCTGGCACAGCAGCCGCCCATAAATATTATCAACTTATAAATGCATCAGAATCTGAAACAGAAAAAAATATTGTTAGTTGGGTTGTTAAAGAATGAAGTCAGAAAGCAATGTTCACTACTTAATTGTAATGCACTAATGCAGCTGTACGTTAGATTTTCGATAAATTTCACGCTAAAATTTACCTAGCAAAAGGTTGCAAAATATTGAAACTGAAATTATTTTATGTTTATATACACTAAACTCTACCAAAAAAGTGATGGGCCATTAGTTTTAGCTGATCTTCCCTCCTATGACACACCCTACTAGGGGAGTAATGGTGCACTGTCGGTCTGTCATTGTTACACAACGGCACACATAGCAAAACCTGTTCGGGTCGTTCTTGCACTTCCCATTCATGATTAAATGTACAACTCTGTAAGAAGAAAAAACAGGTGTGTATATGATTAGAAATATGCGTGTGTGTGTGTGTAAGAGAGAGAGAGAGAGAGAGAGAGAGAGAGAGAGAGAGAGAGAGAGAGAGAGACGCACACACTCCCACTTTCTTGAAGTCTCGAGAGACACTGACTGAGGGTCTAGACTTTAGAGGCACATCCGGGCGGTTGCTAGTACATGCCATATACCACCAGATGAAAAAGAAATTTAATTGTGAAAAAATATATGTAAAAAAACACGGACATATACTCTTTTCCTTTGCGTCACGGCGGACATTTAAATGGCCAGTGAGCACGTGGGTGTATTTAAATGCATCTTAAGGGCATTAAAACTGACCGAAATCTTTTCTGTGAGGCTTGCCAATGTCTCGGATGATTTTTTTAATGAACGAATATGAGGACCCCATTTTGAGCGAAAAATGCCAATATTTTACCTGAATCTCCGCTTAAAATGCTATAGCACAAAATTCTGACCTGATTGAGCAAAATGGATAACATTTTTGAGATCAGCATGCAAAATACACCCAGAAAAGCTTAATAATACACAAACCTCAAAAACTATGCAGGGCAGTGTAATCGTTTCAATTTCTCTTCCTGTTCTTATAGCCATCATTTATTTAGATTTCCCCGGATATTGTATTATTTGCGTGATGTCGTCAGCGTATGCTATGGAGTCCGAATGTCTTGGATCTGGTATGTCTGCTGTGTATATTATATATAGTGTAGGTGAAATGTTGCTGCCCTGTGGGACTCCACTGTGTATGTTGAAGGTTTGTCCAGTGTAGCTGTCTATAATGAGTTTGGCTTGTCTGTTGTCTAAGAAGTTGCAGAGAAGGGTTATCATGTTTTTTGTCATGTCAAGTTGAATTATTTTGTATTTGAGGCCTTCGTGTCACACTTTATCGAAAGCTTTTGATACATCGCTCAGAACGACATTGCACTGTTTTTTATTGCTAGGGCGTTAGCTATTGTTTCGTAAGTTAGTGCAATAGCCGAGCTTTCGGAATCCATGTTGTCTGGGGTTATATTTGTTTTCCTGTTCTAGATAGTTTCTGAGTCTGTTGTTGCGTATTTTTTCTAGTGCCTGATGTTTCTAATAGGGATATGGGTCTGTAATTTTCTGGCCTTGTTGGGTTTTCCGGGTTTGGATATGAGTCTGCTTTTGGCTGTTTTGAATCTCGTGGGGAAGTGTCCTGTTGCTAGTGACGCGTTAAAGTTCTGTGTAAGTTGTTTTATCAGTGTTGTGGGTATGTTTTGAAGGACGGTTTTGTTTATCTCACTTAATCCAGGTGCTTTACTTTTAAAACTGGTAATCATATTTGTTATGCTTTTTGTGGTGACTGGCGAGGTTAATGTGTCTGCACTGTTTAGTATGTTGAGGTCTATTGTTCTTGGTGGTTGCCATTTCTCTGTGCTTAGTGTAAGGTGTGTTGTTACCATCTGTTCTGTTACTCTACAGTAGTTTCTGTTTTCTTCTTCTGTGATTTTATATATGTTACTCCAGAAATTTCTGAAAATCAATTCTTTGTCTACAGGTTCTGTAGCTTTTACCCCGTTGTCATATGTAAGATGGCTGGTATCTATGGAGTTAGTGCCCATTAAGTTTTTGTTTTATTTTACTCCAGAAGAGTTTTGGATTGTGATAATCGGCCTCTGTGTTTGTGATTAGCTGGTTCCAGTTGTCGTTCTATGATTGTTTACATATTTTTTCAGTTCATCTTTTAGCTTTCTGAAAAGAGTTAGTGTTTCTTGATTCCAGTCCACTACCGCTTATATACCACATCAAACGCCTCTCGATTATCCTAGCACCACCCAGAGACGCCTGGGTGGCTCTAGAACGTTCTACTAGGACCGAGGCTTATAATAATAAGTAAATCATAACAAAAATGATGCAATATATTCTAGAATATTCTTACATAAGTAATACATCAATATATACACGAGAATTTCACTAAATTTGTCGAAAAAAACTACTGCATGGGACAGAAAACAATCAAAACACCTATTCTACAAACTTTATAACACCAAGTTATGCCTCGGCCTAACACTACTATTTCGAGATTTCTCGAGCCATAGTGCTCATTCTTTAATCTGCCTTATCCAGTGTCTGTTTCTGTTGATCAGTGTTTTCATGTCTGACTCTGTATGTCTA
>NW_024751208.1:0-6441 GCF_018991925.1 Homarus americanus
CACCCAGGGACGTTCTTGTCTCACAAATTTGCTTAGCTTTTTCTCAGAAGCATATGAAGCGGTAGATAATGATAAGTCATATGATATAATTTATTTAGATTTCAGTAAAGCATTCGATAGAGTCCCTCATGAGAGATTGATAAGGAAGGTAGAAGCACATGGAATAGGTGGATCATTATTAAAATGGATTAGGTCATGGTTAACTGGTAGGAAATAAAGAGTCAGCATAAATGGATTTAAGGCAGACTGGGGTGCGGTCAAAAGCGGAGTTCCCCAGGGATCTGTATTAGGCCCTCTGCTGTTTGTTATATTCATTAATGATCTTGATTTAGGTATAACTAGTAGGATTAGTAAATTTGCAGATGATACCAAAATGGGGAGAGTGATAAATTCAGACAGTGACTTTGAACACCTTCAAAGAGATCTAGATACCTTACATGAGTGGTCAGTAGACTGGCAAATGAATTTTAATAGTGATAAATGCAAGGTACTACAGATAGGGAAGACGAATACAAACGTTAAGTATAAACTAGGTAACACTGAAATAGAAAACTCAGTTTGTGAAAAAAATCAAGGTGTATTTGTTAGCAACGACTTGAAACCTAGAAAACAATGTATTAGCGTTCGCAACAAGGCAAACAGGATTCTTGGGTTCATATCTAGGTCTGTGAGTAACAGAACTGCTGACGTTATCTTGAAACTTTACCTAGCATTAGTGAGGCCACACATGGATTATGCGGTTCAGTTCTGGTGTCCTTATTATAGAATGGACATAGATTCTTTGGAGAGAGTAAGAGAAGAATGACAAAAATGATCCATATTATTAGAACCTTCCATATAGAAGAAGAAAGACTGAAAAGCTTTTAGGCTTACATTTCATAGAGAGGCGAGAGTTAGGGGAGATATGATAGAGGTGTACAAGTGGGTAAGTGGGATTAATAAGGGTAAAATGGAAGATGTTCTTAAAGCCTGCAATAACGAAATAATTCAGGAAATTAAATGGTTTTAAATTAGATAAATCTTATCTGTGAAAGCGATGATAGGCAAGGATCATTGGTAATAGAGTTGTGGATATGTGGAATAGGCTACCGAGTGCTATAGTAGGATCGGGGACGCTAGGGAGCTTCAAGACGAAGTTGGATAGGCACATGGAAGTGCTGGGATGGGTGTGAAAGGATCTGCCCTGTATGGGCCAGTCGGCCTCCTGCAGTATCCCACTTTCTTATGTTCTTATGTTCTTATGTTCACCTCACAATCTTTACTACATCTCACCTCACAATCTTCACTACATTTCACTTCACAATCTTCACTACATCTCACTTCACAATCTTCACTACATCTCACTTCACAATCTTCACTACATCTCACTACACAATCTTCACTACATCTCACTTCACAACCTTCACTACATCTCACTTCACAATCTTCACTACATCTCACTTCACATCTTCACTACATCTCACTTCACAATCTTCACCATATCTCACTTCACAATCTTCACCACATCTCACTTCACAATCTTCACCAAATCTCACTTCACAATCCTCACCACATCTCACTTCACAATCTTTACCACATCTCACTTCACAATCTTCACTACATCTCACTTCACAATCTTCACTACATCTCACTTCACAATCTTCACTACATCTCACTTCACAATCTTCACTACATCTCACTTCACAATCTTCACTACATCCCACTTCACAATCTTCACTACATCTCACTTCACAATCTTCACTACATCCCACTTCACAAACTTCACTACATCTCACTTCACAATCTTCACTACATCTCACTTCACAATCTTCAATACATCTCACTTCACAATCTTCACTACATCTCACTTCACAATCTTTCACTACATCTCACTTCACAATCTTCACCATATCTCACTTCACAATCTTTACTACATCTCACTTCACAATCTTCACTACATCTCACTTCACAATCTTCACTACATCCCACTTCACAATCTTCACTACATCTCACTTCACAAACTTCACTACATCTCACTTCACAATCTTCACTACATCTCACTTCACAATCTTCACTACATCTCACTTCACAATCTTCACTACATCTCACTTCACAATCTTCACCACATCTCACTTCACAAACTTCACCACATCTCACTTCACAATCTTCACTACATCTCACTTCACAATCTTCACTACATCTCACTTCACAATCTTCACTACATCCTCACTTCACAATCTTCACTACATCCTTCACTTCACAACTTCACTTACATCCTCACTTCACACCTCACTGAAGATCCTACCACACCTTCACACTTCTCACCTCCACAACTTCACTAAGAACTCACCACACAATCTCACCAAGATCCCACCTCACAACCCCACCACATCCCACTCACACCACCACATCCACTCTGTGATCTCAGCTCACATCTCACTTCACAATCTTCACCATATCTCACTTCACAATCTTCAACACATCTCACTTCACAATCTTCACCACATCTCACTTCACAATCTTCACCACATCTCACTTCACAATCTTTACCACATCTCACTTCACAATCTTCACTACATCTCACTTCACAATCTTCACTACATCTCACTTCACAATCTTCACTACATCTCACTTCACAATCTTCACTACATCTCACTTCACAATCTTCACTACATCTCACTTCACAATCTTCACTACATCTCACTTCACAATCTTCACTACATCTCACTTCACAATCTTCATTACATCTCACTTCACAATCTTCACTACATCTCACTTCACAATCTTCACTACATCTCACTTCACAATCTCACCACATCTGACTTCATAATCTTCACTACATCTCACTTCACAATCTTCACTACATCTCACTTCACAATCTTCACTAACACCATCCTTCATCACTACATATAACATCCATCATCACTAGTTATAACACCATCCATCATCATCACTACATATAATACTATCCATCATCACTACATATAACACGATCCATCATCACTACATATAACACCATCCACCATCACTACATATAGAACCATCCATCACGACATATAACACCATCCGACATCATTACATATAACACCAACCATCATCACTACATATAACATCATCCATCATCACTACATATAACTCCATCCATCATCGCTACATATAACACCATCCATCATCACTACATATAAAACCAACCTATCATCACTACATATAACATCATCCATCATCACTACATATAACACCATCCATCATCACTACATATAGAACCATCCTATCAAAACTACATATAATATCGTCCATCATCACTACATATAACACCATCCAACATCACTACATATAACACCATCCATCATCACTACATATAACATCATCCATCATCACTACATATAACTCTATCCATCATCACTACATATAACACCATCCAGCATCACTACATATAACACCAACCATCATCACTACATATAACATCATGCATCATCAATATATATATATAACACCATCCATCATCACTACATATATTACCCTCTTATCATCACTTTACATACCTACTTTCATCCGCATCATTTTCACAATATAGCATAATCGCTATCACTACAGCCTCTTTCCATCATCATCTTTCCCTTATAACTTTCATCCATCATCTTTACCGACACTGCTCCTCACTTTATAATTGATAAACAAACTTTCCCGCATTTGTCAATTTCTTTAAATTCCAACCTTATTAAAACACGTAATTCTTTCTGTATGGTCAAATTTTGATTTGACCTCAGTGAGAGAGCTGTTAGTGTCATTACATCACAATGGTGTTCCGACGCACTGTATCGAAGGTGACTAAGGTGGAGGTGAAGCCTTGCCAGATGAAGGAGAAGGGCCCCCGATCTAACAAACTGCAGACCACAAAACACACTAAGACCCAAAACAACAAGACCCAAAACAACAAGAAGAAGAAGGAAACTACCACTTTCTGCCGTGTACAAAAGGACCAGTACCTGCCATGGGGAGACTACATCTTCACCGGGAAAAAGACACAAAAGAAGCGCTGAACCTACGCTTCTGATATTTAAAAATACTGTAATAAAAAACATATTAATTGATTTTGTTTGTATTATTTATGCTTTTTTTTATTTTCATCTGTAAACGTGCTGTTTTGAGAATATATTTTTGAATTACAGGTACATGGTTTATTTCACCTTATCTACTAGGACTTACAGTCTCGATCAAGTTCTCAAAAGAAACAAATAATTGTAGAACTAGCAGGCGACTGTGTCCCAGCCTTTCCTGGACCTCAACACGATCAACCTGGATATAGTAGTCGCTATTTCCGGATTGCATGAAAAAAAAATAATAATATATGTTTTAATAATGCTTGTTAGACTTGTTTTATCATAGAATAATGAAGAAAATGTTTTGTACATCAACATACTAAATACAATATTAGTTTTTTTTTACGACAAGAAGAGGCTTGGCTGTTCTATTTCTCGCTTTATGGAAGAGATGCAGCTTTTGTCTTCTTACAACTTTTCAAGTAATTTGTACCAAAATAGAAGATTTTTATTGTCCACATTTAGGGTATATATTTTTTATGACTGAATAAACTTGCAGATAGACCTTATTAATGTGGTATAGCTGTAAATATCCTTCAGTAATGAAATCCAAATATGAGGTCAAGTGAACATTTTTGCTTAGACTCCGCCTTTGTTAGGACCAAGTTATAACAAGTTATTCTGCCAAGTATCCAATAAGTACCCATGACTCAGAGTTAAATAATACCTAACCTAATCTAAATTCATCAAACTTAATAAAAAAAGTGGGGCAAAAAATAAGTGGTAAAGAAATTTTTTTCTCAGAAAAAGAATTATATTCAGAGGTTTTTTATCCGATACCTTCGGTCGTGATTATTTTGATGCAAAATTAGTAAAATGTATTTAACCCTAACACTACCTCACCTTACCTAATCTTACCTTACCTTATCTAACCTAACCTAATGTTACCTAACCTAACCAAGCCGCAACGCTCATGACACAATTGAGTTCTCTAGAAAGTTTTAATTTCATTTTCTTTTTTTAAAAATACATTTGCAGAGACAACAAACTTTTGATAATTATTTCTCCAACCTATCTATAAATCTGTTGATGATATATAAATTTAGGATAGGTTAGGTTTGGTGTGATTAGGATAGGTTAGGCTAGTTTAGGATAGTCTAAGTTAGCTTAGGAAAGGCTAAGTTAGGTTACGATACACTAGGTTAGGTTTTAATCTGCATGATATTTTTACTGAACTCTTAAACGATGTTATAATCCTGGCAGCAGGGTATCGATCACGAAAATAACACTTTGGTAGTTATAACATTTGATAAAGTTTATTATTACTGTAACATGAAACAAATCACTATAGCTGTACTTATCAATCCAGTATTAAATCTGTATTATCTTTGACCATCGCTCATTGGCCAACTTATCTCTGCACTGTTCTCTGATATAATAAAGTATTGGTGAATGGGAATATTAATCATTTGTGAGTCACTTACTATAAAGGAAACTGTAACGGATTCTATGGACAGTTGGGAATATTTTCACGGAATAAGTCGGAGTAACTCACCTCTTGCCCAAAAGCGATCCAAGGAGTTAATTCACAGAGCGAAAATCTAGACGAGTCTTCCTTGTTTGTTTTAGGTCATAACAACGAAAAGTTTAATAATGTTTATTACAATGATTCAGGTTTTACTGTAATTCTTCTTTTTTATATTTTTAGTATTTTGTAGATTTTTTTCACCCAGTTCATTTCTTGTTTAGATTCATTATTGCAATTATTTTTATTACAGAGTTGAATTAAAAGTTTATATCTAAGTATTTTACAGCTTCACAAATACTTTTATAAAATATTGATACACACAGTGGACAGTTTTTAGTTCTTTCTTGTAATACCTCAGTATTACTCTGTTAAATTCTTACCATTTACAACTGACCATTTATTTATTTATTTTACAAATTGTTTAAAGAGAGAACATCACCAGCAGGATACAGATGATGAAGTAAATAGAAGTTTGTAACCTAACCCTACCCCCCACTGCTACCCCTCCCTCTTGTCCCACATTCTTACTCGTCACTCCTACCCCTTACTCCTACCCCTTACTCCCACCCCTTAATCCCACCCCTTATTCCCACCCCTTATTCCCACCCCTTGCTCCCACCCCTTCCTTCTACCCCTTACTTCTACCCCTTACTCCTACCCCTTACTTCTACCCCTTACTTCTACCCCTTACTCCTACCACTTACTCCTACCACTTACTCATACCCCTTACTCCCACCCCTTGCTTCCACCCCCTGCTTCCACCCTCTTACTCGTACCCCTTGCTCCCACCCCTTACTCCTACCCCTTACTGCCACCCCTTACTGCCACCCCTTACTCCCACCCCTTACTCCTACCCCTTACTCCCACCCCTTAATCCCTGCCCACACATATACT
>NW_024751209.1:0-13694 GCF_018991925.1 Homarus americanus
TCAGTATGCTTCGTTCAGTTGCATGTGCTCCCTGCCTACCTACCTTACCCTACACCTACCCTACCTACCCCTACCCTACCCCTACCTACCCTACCTACACCCCTACCCACACCCTACCCTACCTACCTTACCCCTACCCTACCTACCCTACCACCCCTACCCTACCCTACCTTACCCTACCTACCCTACCCCTACCCCTACCCCTACCTACCCCTACCTTACCCTACCCTACCCCACCTACCCTACCCCTACCCCTACCCACCCTACCCCTACCTACCCCCACCCCTACCCTACCTTACCCCTACCCCTACCTTACCCCTACCTTACCCCTACCCCTACCCCTACCCTACCCCTACCTTACCTACCCCTACCCCTACCCCTACCTACCCCTGCCCTACCCCTACCTTACCCCTACCCCTACCTACCCCCTACCTTGCCCCTACCCCTACCCCTACCTACCCCCCTACCCTACCTACCTACCACCACCCACCCCTACCCTACACCTACCCCTACCTTACCCCTACCCCTACCCCTACCTACCCTACCCTACCCTTACCCTACCCTACCTACCTACCCTACCCCTACCTACCCCTACCTACCTACCCTACCCCTACCCCTACCCCTACCCTACCCCTACCCACCCCTACCTACCTTCCCCACCCCTACCCCTACCTTACCCCTACCTACCTACCCCTACCCTACCCCTGCCCCCCCTACCCCTACCCCTACCCTACCCTGCCCCTACCCCTACCCCTGCCTTGCCTAGCCTAGTCTCACTCAGCAAGGGAAGAGAAAGAACAGGGGAGATGGAAGAGTGAGAGGAATGGGAGAGGTATGAAAGTGAGAGACGGTGGATGGGGAGAAACTTAGGGAGGAGGTGTGAGAGATGTGGGAGGAAAGGGAAGGAGAGGGTGAAGGGGAGGTGAGTGATAGAAACCAATGTAGTTAGAATGAGAATTGTTGTTTAGCAGATGAGAGAGGAAGGGGGAGAAGGAAAGAAGAAGGAATAGGAAGAGAAGGAGAAAGAATTGGAGAGGGAAAGGAGGAGAAAAATGGATGGAACAGGAAGAAATGAGAAGCAGGAAGAAATAAGAAAGTGGGGAAGAGAGAGAAAGAAAGAGAGAGAGAGCATTATTATAAAATCTCCAAGAAAGAAAATAAAACACTCGTAAGTTTGCATTATTTAATCTACAAACAAACAAAAACAAACAAAATATAATAATAACAAACACTAAGATTAACTTGTTGGGGAGAAAAACACACCGAATTAGATTAAAAACTCGGTTAAAAAACAGCTTAAAAACATAGAACATACTGAATAATTTTACAGTTTATACAACCAGAGGTAGAACACACACACACACACACACACACACACACACACACACACACACACACACACACACACACACACACACACACACACACACACAATAATAACTCTCAAAAAAAAGTAAAAGTTGAAACATAAAACTAAGGTAAAATATGTCTTAGAGTGAAAACAGACATTGGTGACTCTCCTCCCTGGCATGGCACCCTCTTCCACTGGCACCCTCACTCTGGCACCCCTCATAGCACCCTTCTCACCTTGTCAATTAGCCACCCCCCCTCCTCTTTGGCACCCTTCAGCAGTCTTCTCACCTTGCAATCCCTTGCCCTCAGCATGGCACTCTCCTATCCTTACATCTCCTTAGCACCCTCCTGCCCTGACATCCAGCCACCCTCCTCCTGTGGCACCCTCCTATGGCACCCCGCTGTAGCCGCTCCTACCCCCCCTCCCCGATCCTTCTCAGATGAGGCTGTGAACAGAAACAATTCATTTGTTATACTTAATCCCATTCCCCTCCCCTCCCTCCACCCCCTCACGCCCACCACTTTTTTCCCCTCCTGGACAGGCGTGTGGAGGTGAGGATGAAGGAGGTGTGGAAAGTGATTCACAGTGATGGCTTTGGACAGTGTGGAGCACGTCTCTCTCTCTCTCTTCTCTCTCTCTCTCTCTCTCTCTAATATAGTTTTCCCTGTCTGTATTTTGTCTATAGTAATAGTATAGTAGTAGTAGCAACAGCAGCAGTAAAGTATTAGTAGTATTAGTAGTAGTAGTAGTAGAATCTTCGTTTCTTATTATCATCATTGCCATTATTCTTAGCTATTACAAATCCCATTCAATAAATCCCCCACGCATACCAGTCTTTTATAAACGTACAGAGGATTTATATAAACGACCCTGAAGTTAAATTAATCCGGGGTGCTGTAATACATAATAGCTCGGGGATTAATGAGTTATTCTTCTGATAAAAATATCTTGATTTTTATGAGTCATTCTAGGATTTATGAGTTAACTGGGAGGGAGGAGGAGGGGGTTGATTTCGTGAGTTATTTATGAGTAAATTGGTGAGTATTGTGGGATTAATGAGTATGTGTGAGGTTTATGAGTATTGTAGGGTGAGTGATGAGTAACTATGAGTGGTGGGATTTATAGGGATATATGGTTTAAGGTAGTGAGTGATGAGTGGTAGAGATGGGGGTGCGGTATTGGTGTGTGTGTGTGAGTGGTTGGATGAGTGGTGGGTGAATGGTGAATTGAATGGTGTGTGTGTGTGTGAGGTGGTGTGGATGGGTGGTGGGTGAATGGTGGATGAGTGGTGGATGGTGGTGGGTGAGTGGTGGGTGGAGTGGTGTGTGTGTGTGTGGTGGTGGATGAGTGGTGGATGGTGGTGGTGGTGGTGTAGGATGGTGGTGGTGAAGGTGGATGAGTGGCAGGTGAAGGATGAACTCACTAATAATGTTTAGAATATGGGAAGGGAGAGGTGAGGAAGGAGGGGGAAGAAGGTGGTTGATGCTCCCTCTCTCCTCCTCTCTCTCTCTCTCTCTCTCTCTCTCTCTCTCTCTCTCTCTCTCTCCCTCTCTCTCTCTCCCTTCGTCCTCTCTACCTCCCTTCTTCTCCCTCCTCTCCTCCTCCTGGGGTCATCCACCCTCACGACCCTTCACCGCCCACAATCCATCACTCATAACCAGACGTGATCCCTGGGAAGAGGAGGAGGAAAAGGGAGAAGAAGGAGAAGAAAGGAGGATCAAAGAAAGGCTAAGCGGAGGAGGAAGATGAGAAGAAGAGGAGGGGAAGAAAGAAAAATGGATATTGAAGAACATGCATATGTTGGTTGGCTGGTGTGTGTGTGTGTGTGTGTGTGTGTGTGTGTGTGTGTGTGTGTGTGTGTGTGTGTGTGTGTGTGTGTGTGTGTGTGTGTGTGTGTGTGTGTGTGTGTGTGTGTGTGTGTGTGTGTGTGTGTGTGATCGTCTGTAAACTTTTATTTAAGTCTGGAAACATAAATTGCCAGACACCTATAGTTGACCCCAATCTGTTATATGACCTATATAGATTGACCCCAGTTACTGACCCTTCGTTTGTATAACATTAATTGGCACACTGTTTTAAATTCATTGATTGACCTTTAGTTTGTTGTAATGGTGTTATGAGAATTGAGTTTTGTATAGAAAGATTGGTGGTCTCCTGCAGCGACTCTCTCTCCTCTCCCTCTCTCTCTCTCTCTCTCTCGTAACCCCCGTGAACAAGGCATACAGGTCGGCTGCAGATGATATGAAACAACTCTTTGGGGGCTGAAGTGGTCATTCTCCACGAGCTATTAACCGTGGCTGCGGGGAGTGACCGACCCATCATGGCGCGATGTTGTTGTCGCGTGTGTCGGCCGTGACATCAGCGCGTCATCAGGGGCAGCATCAACACCACCTGTGGCCAGCCATAAGGGTGGCCTTGGCTGTGCACTCACATCTGTGCTCTACCGGAGTCTCGGAGGCTCCTGTTTTGGGGATTTTGTTGTCTGGTGTTTGATAAGCCCACTCAAGCCAGGAGACGGAAATGACAAAATTCTACTGAAAATACCTGTAATTGACCCACAAGTTCCAGAGACAAACTAATGACCAGAATAATGTTAATCACTAAGGTTCTACGGTAATTAAAGTCGACTTGTGTTGACTGTCAGGCACCACAACAACTTGATGAACCTTTGAGAATTCTGCCTCACTAACCCACCACTCACACGTTCTCCAGGGGTGAAAGTTGAGTAAGTGGAGTCAGAGTGAGAAGGAATAGTCACAGAATAATGATATCGTACTTAGCGTTGTTCCTCCGCAGCGTAAACTGGGTCACCTGACGATTAACTCCTCAATCTTATGTCACCTGATGATTAAACACTCTAACGCTACCTGGTGAGTGAAGGTGTGGCTGTATTTATGTATTTACTTATCTCTGTATGGTCTCGTTCAAAGGCAATATTTCCTTGTCAATTCCCTCCTCAAGTACAGTATATTAGGCTGTATCTCATTCTTGGTATACCTAGTGTTTCCCCTAGTCGTCTCTTGAACCTCAACACCTCTACACACACACACACACACACACACACAACCCTCGTAATGCAGTTAATCAATATAAAAAATATATTCTTTTATTATTGGCAGAGGTGGCGAAGCATTTAATATAAACACATTAATAAAAGAACCAATTTGACCCTTAACAGATTATTAACCTAACTAAACCTAACTCTAATCTAACCTAACCTAACCAAACACCCTGTATGTATAGTGACCAATCAAATCTTGCTCCACCCTGTCGACGCTGCCAGACGTACAACAATTCACCCCTGAGTAGTATAGAGGAAGAAGGAAAGGAAGGTATAGTGAGGAAAGAGAGGTGTTATGATGACGTGGCGGGAGGGACATGGTGTTAGGGACGAGCCATGGAAGGAACGCACACAAGAGTCTATCATTATCAACAAACAAGACATTATTACCTTCCCCTTTCTCTACCGCCAACTGATGGGATATTAAGTCAACAGAGCCATTTTAGGAGCTCTGGTTAACGGACGATTGACGGACAAAATAGACGGACGGATTGACGGACACGGAAGAACGGACGGATACACAAAATACGAATGACTGAGTTAGTATTTAGTTAGGAGAATCCGTCATACCTGTAAGCTGGGGGTGTAGTGAAGGTATACTGACTAACTGATGGAACAATATTCTGGCTGGTGGTGGTAGAAGGATGGTGAGGAGGTTATTGATGGTGTGGATGATGACTGATGGTGACCTGTCTTGGTCACAACGGTTGACCCTCCTTGTTATAGATCACCGTGGTTGACCGCTTCCCTCTGTGGTCACGTGTGGTATTGCCGTCTCATCTATGCATGTCCGTTGTTGTTTATCAAGTTCAATAGGTCAAGTAAAAGCTGACCTGTGGAATCGAAAGGTCAAAGGTCAAGGTCACAGTATCTCGAGGTCTTTAACAGGAGTAATGCTTAAAGGTTTATCACAAAGTTTACAGGTTGAGTGTAACGGTATGGGTACAGCGTCACTAACTTGCCAAATGTGCCTGTATTCTCGCCTGTCCTTGTGTTGGCCATACCGGTACCTCTTGTTGTGCTGGCTGCCATACCGGTACCTCTTGTTGTGCTGACTGGCCATACCGGTACCTCTTGTTGTGCTGACTGGCCATACCGGCACCTCTTGTTGTGCTGACTGGCCATACCGGTACCTCTTTGTGCTGATCACATACGGTACCTCTTGTTGTGCTGACCATAGCTACCGGTACCTCTTGTTGTGCTGACTGGCCATACCGGCACTCTTGTTGTGCTGACTCGCCATACCACCTCTTGTTGTGCTGGAACTATGATTTGGCAATCTTGTTGTGCTGGCTGGCCATACCGGTACCTCCTTGTTGTGCTGATCATACCGGTAACTCTTGTTGTGCTGGCTGGCCATACCGGTAACCTCTTGTTGTGCTGATCACATACCGGTACCTCTTGTTGTGCTGACTGGCCATACCGGCACCTCTTGTTGTGCTGACTGGCCATACCGGTACCTCTTGTTGTGCTGACTGGCCATACCGGTACCTCTTGTTGTGCTGGCTGGCCATGCAGTACCTCTTGTTGTGCTATCTGGCCATACAGGTACCTCTTGTTGTGCTGACTAGCCTACCGGTACCTCTTTTGTTGTGCTGGCTGCATACCGGTACCTCTTGTTGTGCTGGCTGGCCATACCGGCACCTCTTGTTGTGCTGACTGGCCATACCGGTACCTCTTGTTGTGCTGACTGGCCATACCGGTACCTCTTGTTGTGCTGACTGGCCATACCGGTACCTCTTGTTGTGCTGACTGGCCATACCGGTACCTCTTGTTGTGCTGGCTGGCCATACCGGTACCTCTTGTTGTGCTGACTGGCCATACCGGTACCTCTTGTTGTGCTGACTGGCCATACCGGTACCTCTTGTTGTGCTGGCTGGCCATACCGGTACCTCTTGTTGTGCTGGCTGGCCATACCGGTACCTCTTGTTGTGCTGACTGGCCATACCGGTACCTCTTGTTGTGCTGACTGGCCATACCGGTACCTCTTGTTGTGCTGACTAGCCATACCGGTACCTCTTGTTGTGCTGTTCCATACCGGCACTCTTGTTGTGCTGACTAGCCATACCGGTACCTCTTGTTGTGCTATTTGCATACCGGTACCTCTTGTTGTGTGACTGGCCATACAAGGTACCTCTTGTTGTGCTGACTGGCCATACGGTACCTCTTGTTGTGCTGGCTAGCCCTTGGTACCTCTTGTTGTGCTGACTGGCCATACCGGTACCTCTTGTTGTGCTGGCTGGCCATACCGGTACCTCTTGTTGTGCTGACTGTCCATACCGGTACCTCTTGTTGTGCTGACTGGCCATACCGGTACCTCTTGTTGTGCTGACTGGCCATACCGGTACCCTCTTGTTGTGCTGGCTGGCCATACCGGTACCTCTTGTTGTGCTGGCTGGCCATACCGGTATCGTCTCTCAGTTCGCATCTTGGTCTGAGTTAGTGATTTGAACTCTCTCTCTCTCTCTCTCTCTCACCTCTCTCTCTCTCTCTCTCTCTCTCTCTCTCTCACAGTGCCCGGGTGGGTGGGTGTGTGTATCAGGGGTCAGTTATGACAGTGGTGGTAGGTAATGGTCGTCAGTGTTACGCTTGTATGTTATGACCCGAGTACGGCTTTTGTGTGGCTGACAGTCGACAGAGGGGAGCTTTACCAGATTGTACCCTCTCCCCCCTCTCTCTTCCCTCTTCTACCCCCCTCCCCCCCCCCCCTCTCTCTCTCTTTTCCCCTATCCCCTCTCTGTTCTCAATCCTCTGCCCCCCACCCCCGCCTGCCTCCTCTGTTCCCCTTTTGGTCTTCTTCCTCCTCTCCTCCCTCCAACCAGAAGGAGGGGTGGAGGAGGGGCAAAGGAGGGCATCACACCGACTTTGATACCACCGTATACACTCCTCCCCTCCCCCCTCTTTGAACAAGTAAAGGGCACTAAAGGGGCATGGGGTGGTGGGGGGGAGAGATGTTAGGGTGATGATGAAAGAAGCGGGAGGAAGAGTGCCCATTTGATGTGAAGAGGGAGGGGTGGGGGACTAGGGAGGGGGCAGGGGGATGAAAAGTCCACTCAGCATTGGTAGAGAGCGAGATAGACAGACAGACAGACAGACAGACATACACATACACACAGACAGAGACAGACAGATAGCTAGATAGACAATCAGACAAACAGAGACTAACAGACAGACACAGACAGACACACATACAAACAGACAGACAGGAGAAGGATCGACCTAATATGACACGGACATTATCCATGTTATTACTCCACAGCTATAATGGGTGTTTTTGTAGCTGTGTGTGTGTGTGTGTGTGTGTGTGTGTGTGTGTGTGTGTGTGTGTGTGTTATGTTTAAGATAATATTGATATATTTTAGTATTATTTTATCACATTTAATTACAACAGAAGGTTTATTAGGTTAGATTTGGTTAGGTTTAGGTTAGGTTACGTTATGGCGGAAGGAGGTATAATATTACTTCCAGTAGCCAATCAGCACACACACACACACACACACACACACACACACACACACACACACACACACACACACACACACACACACACACACACACACACACACACATTACGGGCAGGGCTGGAGCATCATAACAGCCCAATTACAGAATGTTTACCTGTCGCCCGTTTAATTACCTGCATCTTGACGACAGCATCTCGGCCGCCTCATCTCCTGGTTAAGACACTTCTATCACAACAACTGCCTCCACCCACAGCCTCCAGCTTCACTAATGGCTCGTTAACTATTTCCTCTAACTATACAACTATCTGCAAGTGCCAGTTTAAATCTCAGTGGACAAATCTGGCTCTGGCTAAACCCGCACCTTAGTAATCTGCTAACATGGATTTTTTTTATGTGTGTGTATGTGTGTATTTTTGAGTATGTGTGCATGTGTGTGTACATATATGTGTGTGTGTTTGTGTATGTGTTTGTATGTGTCTGTGTGTTTGTGTGTGTGTGTGTATTTTTGAGTATGTGTACGTATGTGTATGTACGTATATATATATATATTTTTTGTGTGTGTGTGTGTGTGTGTGTGTGTGTGTGTGTGTGTGTGTTATGTTAGGTGACGGGCCTCGTACCGCCATAAGCCGCGAAAGTCAAATTAAAAAGATTGGACATTAAACCTAATTGAATCTTGCGACATATTGCCTTCTTCCCCGGTAACTGCAAATGGAGGTGAGACGGGGCCGGACACGGAGACGGACCTGTGATTTTTCACCTACCCCTTCCTTCCCCCCCCGTTCTTTTCTCCTTCCTCCTCCTCTCCCCCTCTCTTCCCTTCCTCCCTACCCCTTCCTCCCCTCTAACCTGCCCCACCCTCCCCTCCCCCCTCCCCACACCTGGCCAGCTGGAGGAGACGGGAGGAGGAAGAAAGGAGGAGGAAGGAGGGGCAGGTGATGTTCCTGATACAACATCCCCCTGCCCTTCCCCCTCCCCCTCCTCCCCCCTCCCCCCATATAATATGTCGCCATAATACACACAGCGACCACTCAGCCGGCCTCTGATTGGACGTTAACGGCGTGATAAGCTGATCGTTGATTGCGACGACCTTTAAATGTCTTCTGCAACGTTTAACATCAATGTACGCTTTGTGGAGGGGGACTCTCTCTCTCTCTCTCCTCTCTCTCTCTCTCTCTCTCTCTCTCTCTCTCTCTCTCTCTCTCTCTCTCAACTCTCCCCCTTCTCCGTTTACTCCTCCTCCCTCCTCCACCCTTTCCCTACCCCCCTTCGATCAATCACCACCCCCTCCTCCCCCCACCCGGCAGATGGAACAAGTCACCCCAACACTGCTAATATATTTATATTTAGTTGTTATGGGTGGTTAGTGGTCCGTGTGGGTAGTTATGGTGGACTGATGAGGTGGTGGTGGTGGTGGTGGGTAGTGGTGGTAGTGGTGGTGGGTAGGTGGTGGTGGTAGGTGGAGTAGTGGTAGGTGGTGGTGGTGGAGTGGTGGTGGTGGAGTAGTGGTGAGTGGTAGGTGGGTGGGTGGTGGTGGTGGTGGTGGTGGTGAGGTGGTGTGGTGGTGGTGGGTGGTGGTGAATGTGTCAGGGCACACACACACGCACACACACACACACACACACACACACACACAGATTGATTAAAACAAACTTACAAAGGGATTAAAATATTTATTTATGCAGACACTGTTCCCGGGTTTTGTATCGAGTGAACGTGTGTGTGTGTGTGTGTGTGTGTGTGTGTGTGTGTGTGTGTGTGTGTGTGTGTGTGTGTGTGTGTGTGTGTGTGTGTGTGTGTGTGTGTGTGTGTGTGTGTGTGTGTGTGTGTGTGTGTGTGTGTGTGTGTGTGTGTGTGTGTTAACCATTTCAGTAATGTTTTGTTGGTGTTTCAACTTTTCACTATTGGTGAAAATCTTTTTGACTGCCGCTCTGTGATGTTGTTATTAGTTGTATTTTAATTGTCGTTGTTGTAGTGATTGTTGTAGTTGTTGTTATTTATTATTGTTGTAGTTTTTGTAGTAGTTGTTGTACATTGTTAAAGTGATTGAAATAATGTTGTGTTGTATTAAAGGTATTGCTGTTTTATTGTATTATTATTATTATTATTATTATTATTATTATTATTATTATTATTATTATTTCTTCCCACAGGTGAGTACGACAGGGAACATAAGCTCGTTAACAAGGTCGGTTAGAACGCCAGTACAGGAGGAAGATGGTAAGTCATTGATGTTGTCACTCTTGTAAACACACACACACACCCACGGATTACTTCTGAGTCTGCCCAGTGCTCGTCCAGTCGTCTCTCATCATGCACTGTACCACACCTCCCCTATAACTAGACCACGGGGTGTATTATATAGTGTGTTCTATGGTGTTGTACTCTCAGGGTGTTGTGTAGTGTATTGTGGTGTTGTTATGAGTACATAGGGCATAGTTTAAGGTAAGGAATGGTCTGTGTGTGTGTGTGTGTAATAATAATAATAATAATAATAATTAACGGTTATTGGAAGAGCTTGGCAGCCAGAAGGCTGAAAATATACAGTTACATATTTGGGGAATGGGTTACGAATTACAAATAATATACAAATAACACAAGTGACACAAGTAAGATATATAATAACTAGATGTGGAAAAGCTCAAACTACAGTTCATTTCAACATAGTGACAGTGTGAGAGCAGTGTTTACTGGGTGAATACACTGATTTATTACAAGTTATTGATAATTTTTACAATGGTTGGGACTGGGCTGTTCTTATAGCGATCAGTTCGTGCACGTATGGGCTGGATGCGGTTGTGGTGTCGAACAGCAATTCTCGGGCTAGGGATCTCCAGGTAGTAGTAGGGCCGGTGTCGAGGATGGTGTAAAGCTTCTACCAAATTTGCAGATGAGGTCGTGGTGATGGTCAGTGAGTCGAAAGGGTCAGTGTGTTGAGCGCTTCTTGATATGTGGAGTAGGAAGGAGAGAATAATCTTTGCATGCCCTCTTTTTGCACTTTCTAGGTGTTTACGTTGTGTGGCATTTAGGGAGAGAAGACCAGGTGGGGAGGCATAGGTGAGCTTGGGAAGTGTGAATGTTGTGTAAACACTGAGGAGCTCGTGCAGGAACTCCGAGGACTTGAGTCGGCGGAGGAGGTGGGGCAAACTGGAGGTTGATAACTTCACTGACGTGTGGTTTTCCAATTTAGTTTGTTGTCTATGGTGACGCCGAGGAGCTTCGTGGAATCTACAACTGGGTGTGTTCGGACCTAGGAAGTAATGGAAGGAGGTGGGACAATGTCGGAGGGATTGATGTGCATAACCATGGTCTTGGTATGGTTGATGGTGACATAGGTTGTTGGTGGCCCAGTTTTGGAACTGTTCAATAAATCCTGAAGGGCAGTATAGTCAGGAGCAGAATTGTTGACGCTGATCCCAAATGGTGAGTCGTCGACATATTTCAACGAGCAGGGGTTTCTCTTAGGGCATCATTGATGAGCATAAGGAAACCAAGTGGTCCCATCTTGGTGCCAGGGGACGCCACAGGTGAGTGACTGAAAGAAAATTGGAACAGCCCTCAGGCGTGCAACCGCGTCGGTCACTGAGGAATCTGTAAGCCATGGTATAAGACTTCGGCCGGGTCAACTGACGATGATTATATTGTGGTCAGAACTAGGTCAAACGCTTTAGTGAAATCAATGAGGCGACAGCTACAGACGTTTTCGTTTCTCCAGATGGCGGTATATGTAATCAATGTGTGTGTGTGTGTGGTGTGTGTGTGTGTGTGTGTGTGTGTGTGTGGTGTGTGTGTGTGTGTGTGTGTGTGTGTGCGTGTGTGTGTGTGTGTGTGTGTGTGTGTGTGTGTGGTGTGTGTGTGTGTGTGTGTGTGTGTGTGTGTGTGGGAATATCATGTTGTTGTACACTTGGGTATATCAGCCCTGCAACCATCCCAGCGTCAGCCTTGTATACAAGACTGTCAGCTGTTGTGTCAGTGATGCTTTTGTTGTAATGTGAGGTTGTCCCTCTCCCTTGACCCTTGTTGGTGAGCCCCCTACTCTCCTGCACCTCCCTCCCTAACCACGCCCTCCTAGCTCCCTATCTCCTAACCTTCCGTTCTCACAATATTTCTCTCACCTCTCTGTCTCTCCTTCACTTCTAACTTGGCTCCTTCCTTCCTTCCTTCCTTCCTTCCTTCTTCCTTCCTTCCTTCCTTCCTTCCTTCTTCCTCCTTCCTTCCTTCCTTCCTTTCTTCCGTCCTTCCTTCCTTCCTCCTTCCTTCCTTCCTTCCTTCCTTCCTTCCCTTAAGTTACGACACATAAATGGATTCTCAAATATTCTCAACTTATTTAGTTTTCCTCTTAAAGTAATCAGGAATTTCGTCTTTTTATGGTCAGTCTCTGTGTGTGATTAGCGCCATTTGATACCTTTATTGACTGTACACCAGTTAAGAGGGAGGAGGTGTGTGTGTGTGTGTGTGTGTGTGTGTGTGTGTGTGTGTGTGTGTGTGTGTGTGTGTGTGTGTGTGAACCTTGTTGAATCCACCTTTGTCATCATAAACAAGTGGGCGGGAGTTAGATACGCTCTTCAACCTCCATCCCTCCATCCTCCCATCCCTTTCCTTCATCCCCATTCCCCTTCCTTTCCTCTCATCCCCCCCAATCCCCTCATCCTCTCCATCCCCTCCCACAACAAAAAGGTGAAAATTCAACTCACGATACTCAAGAACATACAACTAAAGATAGAATTATATATCAACAACAAGACAAACAAACAAACACACACACACACACACACACACACACACACACACACACACACACACACACACCAAAAAAAAAAAAAAAAAAAAACAAACCTTAATCACACTCATATACAAGGCATGTTTTTTGAAGTAGCAGGTGAGGATCATAACCCCATCTTACCCAACCCCCTCCCTCCTCCCTCTCTCCTTCCCCTCTCCTCCTCCTCACCTCTACCCGCCTGCCTCCTCTCTGCAGAACAATCACTTAAGCTGAACGTAACGTGTACAAAGATCCCAATTTGTATCAGTGGTACTAGCTCGGAACAGCAAAGGGGGAGAGGTGGGAAATGAGAGAGAGGGTGGGAGGAGTGAGGAAGAGTGGGGTGAGGAGAGAGAGAGAGAGAGAGGGACAGGAACAGTAGCTGGACAAACGTTTATTTTGGAACTTAAGGAAGGTTCGTCACGCCCTCTCTCTCTCTCTCTCTCTCTCTCTCTCTCTCTCTCTCTCTCATAGTTTGGGTGGGATAATGGACTCTTGAGGTGGAGGAGGAGGTTGGAGTATAGGTGGTGGAGAGGTGGTGGAGTGGTGAAAAGGATGTATCAGGGTTATGGTACTAGTGGAGGAAGTCCTTGAGGATGAGGTATGAGTATCAGGATGGAGGATGACGAGTGAGGATGGAGGATGAGGTTGAAGGATGATAAAGGAAGACAGTTGGATGATGATATAATAATATTGATGATGATGATAATGATGATGATGATGAGTGTGTCGAGAAGGATGAGAGTGTAGAATGGTGGGTGGTGGGTGGTGAGGGAGGGCCGCCAGTGGGTAGTGGGCAGCAGGATGATCAAAGCACTAATCAAGGTGGTGATAGTGATCGTGACCAGAGCTAACACGTGCTGATCTAGGGGGGGGTAAAAAAAGAGAATTGGGGAGAGGAGAATTGGGGAGAGAGGAGGGTTGGGAGAGGAGGGTGAGAGAGGAGGGGTGGGGAGAGGAGGGTGGGGAGGAGGGTATCTAAACAGGGTGAAGAAAAGAGAAGGGAAGAGGGTCGTGGAGAAAGAGTCAAAAGAAGCAATACGTAACTTCTAG
>NW_024751210.1:0-23260 GCF_018991925.1 Homarus americanus
CATGGTGTGGGTAGGGGTTGGTAAGGGTGACATGGTGTGGGTAGGGGTTGGTAAGGGTGACATGGTGTGGGTAGGGGTTGGTAAGGGTGACATGGTGTGGGTAGGGGTTGGTAAGGGTGACATGGTGTGGGTAGGGGTTGGTAAGAGATGACATGGTGTGGCTATGGTGGTGTTGGGGGAAGATATGGTGGTGTTGAGGATGGTACAGAGGGGGGTGGAATTGCTGGGTTATGGGGGGGGGGGATATGACTCGACAAATTACAGGTCACTTCATCACCGGGTCATATTTTGCCTGACAAGTGTACCTTAGTGTCTTCACCGACCACCATAGTCACTGTCTTATGTAGATTGAACGTCCGTTTATCCAGTGCAGTAGGGATGCTGTGGATGAGTGGATATAACAGTCACCTCTTGTTCCATAGGGCGTTGGTTCTATCCCAGATCACCTGAAAATCAGTCACCCTAATGATGACCTTATTTAACATAACTTAACCTAACCATCTAGATAGTGTTTTGAAAGTTAGGTTAAGTTTAGAGTTAACCTTGAAGTGTTGCCAACCTGGTGAGTAATATTTTTTGGGGTTATTGTTATTATCTACAAACCTCGATAATAATACCACACACACCTGGTCCACCTCTCCCCCCCTCCGGCCCTCCCCTCTCCCACCTGCCACAACACCTCCACCCCAGGCTAGTCTCCAGGGCTGGTACATTGGCTTGGTTTCCGGGGCTGGTCTCCCTGTCATTATTTACCCGTCATTCACCTGCCGTCACTCACCCGTCATTCAACTGCCGTCACTCAACTCGCCGTCACTCACCCGTCATTCACCTGCCGCCGTCACTCACGTTATTCACCTGTTATTCACCTGTCACTCACGTTATTCACCTGCCGTCACGTCATTCAACTTCACCGTCACACAGTCACTCACGTTATTCACCTGCATCACTCACGTTATTCACCTGCCGTCACTCACCCGTCATTCACTTGCCGTCACTCACACGTTATTCACCTGCCGTCACTCACCGTTATTCGCCTCACTCCTCACCAGTCATTCACTTGCCGTCACTCACCATTCCTTGCCGTCACTCACCCGTCATTCACTTGCCGGCACTTACCGTCATTCCTTGCCGTCACTCACCATTCGCATCACTCACCGTCATTCACTTGTCACGTCACTTGCCGTCACTCACCCGTCATTCCGTCATCACCATTCACTTGCCGTCACTCACCCGTCATTCATTGCGTCACTCACCCGTCATTCACTTGCCGTCCTCTCACCATTCACTCAGTCACTCACCGTCATTCACTTGCCGTCACTCACCCGTCATTCTTGCCGTCACTCACCCATTCACTTGCTGTCACTCACCGTCATTCACCTGCAGTCACTCACGTTATTCACCTGCCGTCACTCACGTATTCACCTGCCGCCTCATCACCAGGCTGGAGGGTGGCCGAGGCTGGAGGGTGGAGGGTGGAGGTGGCCAGGCTGGAGGGTGAGAGGCCTGGAGGGTGGCCGAGGCTGGAGGTGGCCGGGCCTGGAGGTGGCAGGGCCTGGAGGGTGGCTGGGCTGGAGGTGGGGCTGAGGGGTGGCCGGGGCTGGAGGTGGCCGAGGCTGGAGCTGGCAGGGCCTGGAGGGTGGCTGGGGTGGGCCTGGAGGTGGCTGGGCCTGGATGGTGGCTGGGCCTGGAGGTGGCAGGGCCTGGAGGTGGCAGGGCCTGGAGGTGGCCTGGATGCTGGCAGGGCCTGTGGCTGGTGGAGGTGGCTGGGCCTGGAGGAGGTGGCTGGAGGTGGCCTGGAGGTGGCAGGGCCTGGAGGTGGAGGGTGGCAGGGGCCTGGAGGTGGCTGGTCCTGGAGGTGGCTGGGCCTGGAGGTGTGGAGGGTGGCAGGGCCTGGAGGTGGCCAGGGCTGGATGCTGGCAGGCCTGGAGGGTGGCTGGTCCTGGAGGTGGCTGGCCTGGAGCCTGGAG
The DNA here is from genome assembly GCF_018991925.1 of Homarus americanus. Lineage (NCBI taxonomy): Eukaryota > Metazoa > Arthropoda > Malacostraca > Decapoda > Nephropidae > Homarus > Homarus americanus. The sequence continues at coordinate 1,968 of NW_024751210.1, forward strand.
GGGCTGGCCTGGAGGGGTGGCCGGGGCTGGATGCTGGCAGGGCCTGGAGGGTGGCCGAGGCTGAATTATGTAAATTTTGTGGAGTCAGGGAGTATTTAGTGGATAGAACCAGTGTGTGACGTACAGTTCTCTCTCTCTCTCTCTCTCTCTCTCTCACATGTGTGTTTGTGGCTTACATCTCTCTCTCTCTCTCTCTCTCTCTCTCTCTCTCTCTCTCTCAACTTTACCGTTGAGGAAATAAACACCATCGAGTACAGTGCCAACCAATCTGCCTCCATCAGTCTCCCCTTAACTACCCTCACAGCAACACCTAGCAGCCGTGGTAAGAAGACGTAATTACTCCCCACCAACGATACCTTTTAGTGGGTTAATGAGTAATTAAGATACCTGGCGTGACATGCACCTGTATATATGACGTCAGGTGTAATTTGGTTGTTTGTTTTTCTCCTTATTTCGTTATTTTTGTTTATTGTTTATATTTTGTTTTATTGTTTATCTTTTTGTTTTGTTTTTATTCTTATCATTTGTTTGTGTTTGTTTTTATTTTTTCTATTTCGTTTTGTCTTTTTTATTCTGTTTATGAAGTTTATGTTTTAATGCATTCTTGATGACTCTCTCTCTCTCTCTCTCTCTCTCTCTCTCTCTCTCTCTCTCTCTCTCTCATCTCCCTCGGGTAATACAACTAGTTTAGATCATGTGGTTAACGCCTTTGTTTTATTTCTTTATTTTTTATCCCCTCCGGCGTAACTTTGGGGAAGTGTCATGTTTGTGTTTGGGTGTGTGTGTGTCAGTCTGTCGGATGATGGGGAGGGGAAAAAGGTGTGTTAATGTGTCTGTTTTGTGGGTGAGGAATGTGTGTGTGTGTGTGTGTCTGTCCCAGGTGATAGGGAGGGGGGAGAAAAGGGTGTGTTGTGTGTGTCTGTTTGTGGGTGAGGAATGTGTGTGTGTGTGTGTGTCTGTGAATTGATGGGAGGGCAGAACAGATATGTCTGTTTGTGGGTGTGTGGGTGTGTGTGTGATTTAGTTCTGCTTGGGTATACATACACACACACACACATACACATGTATATTCATAAGCGTCTCATTGTGCATATATGCTGTACAGTGGTGCATACATCCCACACCTTAGTTATGAAACACTTACTATTGTTTGTTGTGTCTTAAAACCCTAATAAAAATATACCTGGTGTCAACAACGAACCTCCTATTTTCTTTAACTGTTCTCATTATCTTCCAGGGCTGCCTATTTTCTTTCATAAGGACCCAGTTTTCTTTGATAACACTTATAATTTCTTTCATTATTCCTATTTGTTAGAAGTTACGTTTTCTGTCATGTGTCGTTTTTCTCACAGGTTATCAAGTTCATTACAGAAACATTTTTTATACAATATCTTCTTTGTCGCCATCCATAAATAAATTAACAATATATAAATAACAGAATCAGTTAACAAGGATATTATTGTCTATAAGGTAGACTGTCAGTCTTGTAGGAGCTGTCAGTGAGTGTCAGTCAAGCAGGAACTGTCAGTGAGTGTCAGTTACAGAGGCCCTCAGGTACGATACAGCGAGTGTTGGTTACAGGGATACAGTCTTCCGTCACCATGGTGGTACAGCGCCCTGATCCGTTCCTCACTATCTGTTGCCACTCAAACCCGGAGGGACACTGACGCAGCACCTGCCGATACTTGTGAGCCACCGCGTCCCACGTACACACGTAGAACCTCCTGCAGTCCGTCGGGTCCCCGAACCTCCCCTCTTGGGTGCATTCGAATCTGGGTTTCTCCCAGAAGCAGGGGTCCTCGCAGCTCCCCGTCTGCTCGTTGTAGAAGAGGACCCCCCTGTCGTAGGGACACTGATACTCGTGTTGTAGCCAGCCGTGCGTGGTGACGATACAGCTGTAGTATCTGGTACAGTCCTCGGCGTGAGCGAAGGTCCCAGGTGTTGTACATCTGGGCAGACCCGAGAAGCTGCGACACTCTACCGCCTTCTCGTCAAACCAGTCTCCTTCAGGGCACTGATGCATCCTATTCTCCCCGGACTCGTCACAGATGAAGAACGCCCCTTGATCGTAGGCGTCTCGGTAGAACACATTGGAGTCTTGACAGAGGCACTGAGTAGGTCGCCCCGGGTAGCAGACATGACCCCCGAACTCGTTGTTGTAGTTGTAGCAGAAGTTGCCCGTGTTACACTGGGTCGCGTGGGCCCTGCCGTCCACACAGTTGACGAGGGTCTTACAGTTGGCGCACATGTACTGGTTGGGAGCGTCGTAACAGATGTGGTCCAGTGAGGGCTTACGTAAATACTTCATCTCATCACCTTTCATCGTCTTGTTGCATCCCTGGAAACAGTGAAGTTTAATCCCGTTATCATACTTTTGTGTTGATCTGCTACAAAACAGGGAATGAGATTATTAAGAAATTTAAAACATTATGTGAATTTACCTTTAATACTTCCCTGCTGGAGTGATGAGTAGTAATGATTTTTCTTTGGGTGTGTTGGTGGCCCTGACTCTGTGTGTGTGTGTGTGTTACTCTGGACCGTTCATCTACACGCTCAACCTCTCACTCCACACATATGTATTAACAACATTATAACCTATCCCACCTAACTCTCTCTCGGTCACTGTATATACGAGCCTGTTTTCTCCTCACACAGAACAACTCTCTCACATCCACATTTCCGCCGAGTCACTTGAATCTCTCCCAACTTAACTCCAAGAATTTCCGTTTTCTTTGATGAGTAATTATTGTCCGAAGATTGGCCAGTGGAGAGAAAGAGCTGACTACATGTATTATATGACTCTACAGTAAATCTGACTAGATATTTGTTCAGTAAAAATCTTCAGGCGAGTTTACAATTGTTAGCATGTATATAGACAATGCAAGTATATAGTTCAGCATGTATATAGATAATGCAGGTACACAGTTCAGCATGTGTATAGTGAATACAGGTATACAGTTCAGTATGTATATAGATAATGCAGGTATACAGTTCAGCATGTATAAAGACAATGCAGGTATACAGTTCAGCATGTATATAGATTATGCAGGTATACAGTTCAGCATGTATATAGACAGGTGTAAGAGGATGCACCTGAGACATACCAACGGTAATGAGGCATATTATATGTCCCAACGAGACGAAGAGACTGTATTAATTGAGACTGAATGCGGAAAGAATCTGGGTGTGTATGTTGACAATGAACTAAAGTTCTCAGGCCATTGTGAGAAGAAGGTGAATCAGGCAACTAAATTATTAGATCTTATAAGAAAGTCGTTTAGATATCTAGACGGTTCGTCCCTCGTAAGATTTTCAAGAGCGAGGTGCTTCCCCGCCTGGAGTATTGTCTGGTCCCCGAGATTTGCTAGGGACTGAGGTGCAGGCACTTGGGCACCTCAGCTACCTAGAGGGATTAGAGCGCCTGCATTTGCCTGGCAAGGAGAGGCCTAATTGAGGTGTATAAATATCTCAAAGGGCACTACTCAGTCGAGAGTTCTTACATGGAGCTGGCGGACGCTCACCCCACAAGGGGTCACAGCTCAATGTTGAAGAAGCCGCAAGTCCAGAAAACTCTAAGGGCAAACTTTTCTGAGTGAGAGTTATGAACTCGTGGAACAACCTGCCAGAGTGTATTGTGACGGCACCGAGTGTGAGCTCTTTCAAGAACAGACTTGACCAACACTGGAGCAGGTACAGATACATTCAGGAGCCGGTGCATACCCAGTACTTGTCAAGAGTGTAACAGAGGCGTAACCGATCTCCCAAGCGGCTAACGAGCCGATCGGTGGCGAAGAGGATAAAAGTAATACAGGTATACAGTTCAGCAAGTCACTCGCCCCCTCAGGATCACACTAGTGAGTGAGGAGAAGAAATGGGAAGTTATTCGGCAGGCAAAAAATCTTAGCAAGGAGCGAGGCATTTCGGAATGTATTCGTTCACCCAGATCGCACGGTAATGCAGAGGGAACAGCACAAGAAGCTCCTGCAGGACTTGAAGCAGAGGAGGAAGGAGTAGAGGAGGAACGGGTGTACATGGGTTATATCCAGGGGGAGGGTAGTGGAAGCAAGAGTGCCAGCACAGAGCCAGGGGGCAGCTCTACCTCCCACCCAGGAGGAGGCACCAGCTCTGCCTCCCACCCAGGAGGAGGCACCAGCTCTACCTCCCACCCAGGAGGAGGCACCAGCTCTACCTCCCGCCCAGGAGGAGGCACCAGCTCTACCTCCCGCCCAGGAGGAGGCACCAGCTTTACCTCCCACCCAGGAGGAGGCACCAGCTCTACCTCCCACCCAGAAGGAAGCGAGCGCCGTGTAAGCAATGACATTTCTAACCAACCTTGCAAAATACAGTGTATTTAGAAATGCTGCAGCTGATGAGAAAGGAGAGGGGGCGGAGTTATTACCAAGATCAGAGACGTTACCGATAACAAATTCCGGCTTGAAAGTCATCCACCTTAATAATAACACGTTCTTTGATAAGAGGGAGGAGTTTGAAACACTACTGAAGGTACAACAACCCAATATATTAAGAGTTGTAGAACTGTTGTACAAGAACAAGAGAATCGACCCTGAGGAATGTGAGTTCAGTATTGACGGATATGACTTACTTACGAACCTTTCCCAAGAAACTTGCAAGAGGGGTGTGGTTATCTATGCTAGGCAAGACCTGTTGAGCAAGTCAGGTGAGGGTACAGGGAGAGGATGTTTTTGAAGAATCAAAGTGGCGTAAAATTAAATTACTGTCAAGGGTTGGGGGATAGACTTACTTATTATCGGGTGTATCTACAGATCCTCAAACTGTAGCTTACCAAATCAAAGGAACTTAAGAGCCTTAATAGACAACGCAGCGATGCTCAACCCTAGCCACCTCCTTATCACGGGGGACTTAAACAATGGCGACATCGACTGGAGAAATGAGTTCACACCAAATGACTTAAATAACCCCGTTACTCTTTTTGTGGAAACTCTGAAAGATAATTTTCTGTTCCAACATGTTAAAGACCCGACGCATTACAGAGGGGAGCAAACACCCAGGCCACTGGACCTCATCATAACAAACGAGGAGGGTATGATGGCCAAGCTGGAACATCTAGCCACAGTTGGCACCAGCCACCATGTAATGTTGTCATTCAGATTTAATTGTTACTTAATTCATGACAAAACCAGTCCAAGGTGCAAATATTACAAGGGAAATTGCGACGGGATGAGGGAGGAGATGAGGGGTATCCACTGGCCTGACTCACTAAGGCATGAGAACGCAGACACTATGCTGAATATCATAGTCAGTAAAGTGAACCATTTGATCGAGAAATATATACCCAAGACCAAACCCAGTGCCTCTGGAAATACAAGGAGACCCCTACACATAACCATGCGGCGGTGGACAAAGTTAAGAAGAAAACCCTGAAAGTCAAGACGTGGGTAGGTCGAATGATGAGCAGGACAGGAGGATATCTGCAAGAGCCAGAAACTAACCAAAGTCAGAGTGTAGAAGGGCTGAAAAGGAGTTCCAGAGGCTGGTTGCAAGCGAGGTCAAGTCAAACCCAAAGGTGTTTTACTGTTGTGCAAAGTCGAAATTAAAAACGCGAGTAAGAGTATCGAACCTGAGGCTTGAAGATGATCGTTACGCAGATTCTGACCAGGATATCGCTGAGGCATTGAACAGCTTCTTTTCTTCGGTGTTCACAAGAGAGGATGCGATTAACCTTCCTGCGTTTGAGGACAGACGGTTCGATACAGCACTGACCCACATTGTGTTCACAGAAGAGGGTATTAGAAATAAACTGTCAAAGCTAAAGGTTCATAAGAGTCCCGGCCGTGACATGATGCATCCCAGAATGCTAAGAGAGATGTGCAACGAGCTTGCCGAGCCCCTGAAGATCCTTTTCTGTAAATGTCTGGATGAATAAAGATCCCCAATGATTGGAAAATGGCTTATGTGAGTCCTATCTTCAGAAGGTGATCTTCACTCCATGAACAACTAAGACAGCATAGTATATGCAAAGTGCTTGAGAGCATTATAAGAAGCCATGATGGAACATCTCTACGAAACAACCTTGTAAAGTATTGCCAACACCGGTTTATACTTGAGTAGCTTAATACACTTATTCAAGGTACTGGATATTTGGACCCACTGTAACGGGCCGAGTTTCCTCTTTTCAATAATTTACCATCCAGTTATTCTTTTCAATGAGTATCCGGTTTTATATACTTATCCTTCTTCAGTTCCTAACACACATACTTACTTTATATATTCTTGCTTATATTCTTATATGTTCTTTATCTCTATATACCTTATATTCTTATATAAGTAACTCTTATGCTTCTCTGCTTATGTTTTCCAAGTCAATGTTCTTTCTTTAAGTTTCCTTTCATATATTATGATCTCTTCCATATATTTTGTTCTAGTTATATTCTAAACCATGGATTAACCTGGGAACCATGTCTTTCTTATTACCACACTTATTATACTTACACCGGTAGCCTGCCACCACCCAGGATTTTTCTAGAATATAACATATCTTAGTTAACTGTTAGGTAGCGAGCTTCTAGGGACGTGAGTTAGTTATTTTCTGAGAACCAATGTGGGAAACGATAGAGTGGTGATACTCGTAGACGTAGATTACTAATTCAATATTTATTAACACAGTGATTGGATAAGATGCATCTTAGATTCACTCAGACAAAGCAAAACTGCAATTTATTTCTTAAGTCATCAAACACTTCAAGAACTTATTACCTCATTAAATACCTCCAAATTCTTATTACTTCAATCGACAATTGTGGTATTGTCACTCTGCCACATGATATTCAGTACTAGGTATACACCAGATATCACTGGACCCTCAGGTCTTACCTTACCAAATAGCAAATTAACTCTTCACTTCTTGGTTATATCATTATACTCTCAGATTATCATTTCATGGTCACTACCAATGAATACATAGCACAATGAACAACTCCACAATTATCTCAACATACAATACCTCCTGTTAATTCACAAGGAACGACATGGCACTTTTAACTCTCATTCAGTGGTTCAATACTTACCTGGGATACTATATTTCTGCTAGTTATCCCCCAAACAAGATACCATAATACTTAGGCCTATGTAATTGTGAGGAGTGCCCCAGGGTAATGCTGGTCTCTACAACAAATGAAGATCGCTGTTAGGGGTCGGTTGTAGACCGACACACGCTCAGGGAGTGGGCGCCTGATTTGCAGGAAACGGACTTCCCAGTTCAGTCCTGTCGAATCAACGGCATCGTCCAACCCGGTTACCGCCCCACGTTAGCCGATGAGTATTCAGCTCAACACACTGGAGAGACGTTGAGGAAGTCACGAATGCGTAAAGGTCTAACTTCAACTATACAAAACATAAGCCTGGCAACGGTTCAGACAATATCTAAATCTCTACGTTACTGGACTTAATTGGCACAGAATTCACTATGTTAACACATGAACACTGATATTCACCAAAATTGACTAAGTTAAACTGAATTAATAGGCGGCGGGAACACACGTTAACATACCTGGAGAGACGATGAGGAAGTCACGAATGCGTGATTCTCCCTCGTGTAGAGGTATATACGTGCACCCGCGGGGCAGCTTGGGCCTCCGTATTCATACCAGAAGGGTCGATCTTACCAACAACATAACTTCTCTATCATTTTGGATCACTGTATACTTAGTTATGAACTCCGGTGTTCTTGATCAGGGTAATTTCCTATGTCTATTTATATAATCTAATCAGAGGTTGAGCTTGCCAGGAAAAGGTGGAATATACACGTCGATAACATTAATTCTGCAAGCTCAGGCCTGAGGCGAACAAGAAGCTATTCACGGGGAGGTGCTAGATCTTGGAGATTATACCAGTTGACAGAATAGTTCAGGAGATTAATGACTTTCTTAAATAGACAACTGACACTAACTAAACTATAAACATCAGATTTTCTGATGTCGGGGCGACAAAATGATATAAATTCAGGCGCGTTCAGAAACTCATGGATACCCCCACGGACGACATAAAATACGCCAGTCTAGCTGGCAAACTCGACACTCACTTACTTGACACGTTCTACTAACGATAAGGACAGTTGAAGCATTCTACCCCACTCACAATGGATCTTGAATGTTCCAACTGTAAACAGACATATCTAAGTTGACTCAAAACAAGGGTGTTCTCTCTCACACTCAAATTCATTTTATAGAGAGGTTGGTTTCAGTAAGTCAGAGAAAATGGGATAACGGAGGACTGAGGTGTCTTGAAGTGATGAGAAAACGGACTCCTCAGATGGAGGACTCAAACGAAAGCCGAGTTACATGTTTTGTGGGCTATTGAGCGTAATATGAATCATTTGATTTTTGGCGCTAACTGACGTGTAAGACCGTGGTCATTACAAAGCTTTCCCCTCCCAAAGATTCAATATTATGCGGTATAGTCGACAAAACATTCACAGTAAATACACAATTTCAAACACAATATCTTGCAGTACTGGGGTAATGGTCAACAATACAGGCAACACACATGTTACAAAATTTTCACATACATAAAATTTTGCAACTCAAATGAATAATCACAAAAACTCCCAGACATGGGCAGATAAAACTAACAAAGCAATACTGGTCATGACCCACAGAAGAACATAATCATACATCAATAGTACAGACATAATAATAAAAACAGGCCGGCCTTAATTATAGTTTTTGTACATTTGTAACTACACCATCCACCAGGATGACAGGTAGTTTCCATCTAGGCGATTGATCACATATGTATAACACTGGGTCCAAGCACCAAATTCAGCAATTGAGATCTCAAGCTAGGAGTAGTTAGGCGGACCCCATCCAGTCACCGAAGTATTAGGGTTGACCTTACCACGGAAGAATCATTGTTCACTCACGAGACGAGGCAAGATCTAAGTGGCCAGAGCATGGACTCAAATAGACTATAATGCCAGCGACCCGGTCCACGTGAAACCCCCAAAACCTCGGTTCCCTTCTGTACTTTGCAATGCAAGAGTCTTAAACTGCACTAGGTCCATGTACTCCTGTACACGCCTAGCCGTAACTCTGCAATGCAAGCGTCTTAAACTGCACTAGGTCCATGTACTCCTGTGCACGCCTAGCCGTGACTCTGCACTGCAAGCGTCTTAAACTGCACTAGGTCCATGTACTCCTGTACACGCCTAGCCGTGACTTTGCAATGCAGGCGTCTTAAACTGCACTAGGTCCATGCACTGTACTCCTGTACACGACTGTACACGCCTAGCCGTGACTCTGCAATGCAAGCGTCTTAAACTGCACTAGGTCCATGTACTCCTGTACACGCCTAGCCGTGACTTTGCAATGCAGGCGTCTTAAACTGCACTAGGTCCATGCACTGTACTCCTGTACACGCCTAGCCGTGACTTGGCAATGCAAACGTCTTAAACTGCACTAGGTCCATGTACTCCTGTACACGCCTAGCCGTGACTTTGCAATGCAACCGTCTTAAACTGCACTAGGTCCATGTACGGTACTCCTGTACACGCCTAGCCGTGACTAAAGTCCAGCCCCACTACCTCCTACACCAACTTAGGCCTATGCGCATAGGACCTCCAGGTAAACTTGATCACGATGTTCTCACTGCAGTAAGACACATCTACTCATTCCTCTGGCCCAGGTTACACACTGACAATCCCTTCTCAAAAAGTCTCACAGTGGCCAAACTTGCATGGCAAAACAAAAAGTTGATGTTCACGATCAACGAATCTCAAGTACTAATTAAGTGCCCTTCACGGCAATTGAGAGACGTGACCGACCAACCGGTTCTGTTCCTAGAGATCCATACGGATCCGTGGTCTCCTCCTTCTCTGTGGGAACCTAGCCGCAGCAACTCCCCCTGGGTTCCCTGGACTGGCCAACCTTTCTCTTCCAGCTGGTTCTGAATCTGATGAAGACTCACAAGGTGGAACCTGAATGTCATTTAACTTCGTAAACATATCCCTACCCACGAACCTTTTCACTTTCTCTACTGCTCTTTTAATTATCTCTGTTTCGTCGGACATGTTTACAGTAAAATTTACCCATTCCTAAAAACCAGCGAACTTGCTCGGACATTCTCTGGATCTGGTTCAATGCCTCTCTCTGACATTACATGCTCTAAAAATCTCACTTGTTGTTGGTCAGACTGACACTTCAATAAGTTTAACTTGATTCCCATTTCTACGAATCTATCAAACACTCTGGCCAGCCTGTCCACCAACGTTGTGAAATCATTAGCCCACACTATCACGTCATGGAGATAGTTTCTCACCCAGTTCTTCGCTGCAAAAAGGGGCTACCACTAGGTTTACGTCTCTGGTAAAATAAAAAGAATAACGGGACTGGCTGATAAAGCCCAACAGATAAGTGTATAAACTTTCATAAGTTATATTCCATCACTAAATGGGGTTAGGTCTCGACTTTTGTCGTTAAGTATTACTTTAATAATTTGCGTCTTTCCAGTCTAAAGTAGCATAATACTTATTTCTGGCAGCTTTTCCTACTAATTCATCTAACCTGGGAAGGGGTTGTATATCTACTTTCAAATGTAGGTTTACCGCTCGGAAATCTAAACACATGCGTTTGGAACCATTGGGTTTAGTGACTAAAACAATGGGAGACAACCAAACAGCGGTTGATGGTTCGATGATATGTCTGTCGTGCATGTCGGTGATCATGCCTTTAATGACATCCTCAGCCTTTTCAGGGTGTCGGTACTGTGGCCCTCCAATGGGGTTATCGTTGGCTAGTTGGATATTAGCGGGATGCCCCGCAATGGTACCTATTTCCCGAGGTCCTAACACAAACAAAGCAGTGTGATCCAACATTACACCCTCCAACATTTTGCACATATCTCTAGTCAAATGCGGCCAAGGTTGATTTCTAATCAGTTCTTTCAACTTCTTGGGTCTAGTGTTTCCATATTTACTTCATCACAATATGGTATCATGCTGTTCGAAATCCCCTGAATAAGCCTTACGTTATTGATGGAAGATGTTGGTATGCCATTACAGATCACACAAGAAGTGGGGGGAAGCATTATTATCATCTACTGGAATGACTTTCAAGGTACTGGGCCTATTCTTCTGTTCAAGCTGGATCGCCAAGTAATGGGGTGCACATAAGGAGAGTTCATTTGCTTGACTGACTTTACATAATTCATCATATACTTGTGGAATGTTCCCTAGATTGGTCCCTGCAGTATCTAAATAAGAAATTTCTCGCTCCGGGATTAGCTCATACTACCCAAGTATTATACCGGTGAGCAAACAAACTGCTTTCGAGGTTATGTTACTAAAAGGAACATGTATATACATGAATCCGAATTGACGCTCACGCATATTTCTGGATGTTGTTTGAAATAGCGATGGGTAAACCTGAGACGTAAGATCTGACCTTCTCCCTTCTCAAACACCCAAATTCTAGTAGCCCCACAGGTCTTACCTTACCAAGTAGCAAATTAACTCTTCACTTCTTGGTTATATCATTATACTCTCAGATTATCATTTCATGGTCACTACCAATGAATACATAGCACACTGGACAATTCCACAATTATCTCAACATACAATACCTCCTGTCAATTCACAAGGAACAACATGGCACTTTTAACTCTCATTCAGTGGTTCAATACTTAACCTGGGATACTATATTTCTGCTAGTTATTCCCCAAACAAGGTACTATAATACTTAGGCCCATGTAACTGTGAGGAGTGCCCCAGGGTAACGCTGGTCTCTACAACAAATGAAGATCGCTGTTAGGGGTCGGTTGTAGACCGACACACGCTCAGGGAGTGGGCGTCTGATTTGCAGGAAACGGACTTCCCAGTTCAGTCCTGTCGAATTAACGGCATCGTCCAACCCGGTTACCGACCCACGTAGCCGATGAGTATTCAGCTCAACACACTGGAGAGACGTTGAGGAAGTCACGAATGCGTAAAGGTCTAACTTCAAATATACAAAACATACGCCTGGCAACGGTTCAGACAATATCTAAATCTCTACGTTACTCGACTTAATTGGCACAGAATTCACTATGTTAACACATGAGCACTGATATTCACCAAAATTGACTAAGTTAAACTGAATTAATAGGCGGCGGGAACACACGTTAACATACCTGGAGAGACGTTGAGGAAGTCACGAATGCGTGATTCTCCCTCGTGTAGAGGTATATATGTGCACCTGCTGGGCAGCTTGGGCCTCCCTATTCATACCAGAAGGGTCGATCTTACCAACAACATAACTTCTCTATCATTTTGGATCACTGTAGACTTAGTTATGAACTCCGGTGTTCTTGATCAGGGTAATTTCCTATGTCTATTCATATAATCTAATCAGAGGTTGAGCTTGCCAGGAAAAGGTGGAATATACACGTCGATAACATTAATTCTGCAAGCTCAGGCCTGAGGCGAACAAGGGCTATTCACGGGGAGGCGCTAGATCTTGGAGATTATACCAGTTGACAGAATAGTTCAGGAGATTAATGACTTTCTCAAATAGACAACTGACACTAATTAAACTATAAACATCAGATTCTCTGATGTCGGGGCGACAAAATGATATAACTTCAGGCGCGATCAGAAACTCATGGATACCCCCACGGACGACATAAAATACGCCACTCTAGCTGGCAAACTCGACACTCACTTACTTGACACGTTCTACTAACGATAAGGACAGTTGAAGCATTCTACCCCACTCACAATGGATCTTGAATGTTCCAACTGTAAACAGACATATCTAAGTTGACTCAAAACAAGGGTGTTCTCTCTCACACTCAAATTCATTTTATAGAGAGGTTGGTTTCAGTAAGTCAGAGAAAATGGGATAACGGAGGACTGAGGTGTCTTGAAGTGATGAGAAAACAGACTCCTCAGATGGAGGACTCAAACGAAAGCCGAGTTACATGTTTTGTGGGCTACTAAGCGTAATATGAATCATTTGATTTTTGGCGCTAACTGACGTGTAAGACCGTGGTCATTACACCACATTCTCGAACAGGGTGGTAATATCGAGAATACATACTGTACCTAGATTTTCCCAAGGCTTTTCACAGTGTACCCCATAAAAGGCTAAAAATTAAACTGGAAGGGTATGGAATTCGGGGAAATGTCCTTGCGGGGATCGAAGACTTTCTACATGACCGCAAGCAGTGTGTGGTGATTATGGCACAAAATCATCATGTGTACCCGTCTCAAGCGGGGTACCACAGGGCCCGCTGTTGTTTGTTTGCTTCATAAATGATATGCTTGACGCTATACATGCCTCCATGCAAATGTTTGCGGATGAGCCAGGTTATTTCAGGAAATTAAGAACCAAGCAGACTGTGAAGAGCTGGAGAAGGATCTCTGGGAGCTCCAAGAATGGTCGAAGAAATGGCTGTTAAGATTCAATGTCACGAATTGTAAGAAGATGCACCTGGGACATACCAACAGTAAGGAGGCGTATCATATGTCCCAACGGGACGAAGAGTGTTGTGACGGCACCGAGTGTGAGCTCTTTCAAGACCAGATTTGACAAGCACTGGAGCAGGTTCAGATACATCCAGGAGCCAGTGCGTCCCCAGTATTTGCCAACAGTGCGTAACAGAGACGTGAAGAGGATAAAAGTAAAAAGTAAAAGTGTGTGTTGGTGGCTCGAGCATCTTAGCTCACTACTCGCCCAAACTGACTGAGCTCTCGTTTGCGTATTAAATTTGTTTTACTATTTTATCACTTTGTGTATTTATTAATGGAACAGTTATCTCTCATGTGATATTGTTAGTAGCATGTTTGTATACAGGTAAGGTAGTGGAACTAATGTCAGTAGGGTCATTTAGCTAGAGTTTACGTATTGGCCAATCCGGCTATAGGATACGTCAGTTCTATGGTGGAAGAGAGGTGGCATCTGTTGCAGGTTGGTACACTGTCAAAGTTTCCGCACAGCTGTCTTAAGTTGAGCATACCCTCTCTGGTGTTTTGGGAATTGAGATTTGATATTGCTTGATATTGATTTTGTGTGATCTTGATGGACCTTCAGTCCTCACTCAGCCACTTCCAAACATCATATTATTATTGTTATTTATTTTATTTTACTTTTATCCTCTTCACCACTGATCGGCTCGTTAGCCGCTTGGGTGATCGGTCACTTCTCTGATTACTTTTCCTTTTCTTTTATCCTCTTTACCAAAAGATCGGCTTGCTAGCCGCCCGGGTGATTGGTCACGTCTGTCACGCACTGTTGGCAAGTACTGGGCATGCACCGGCTCCTGAATGTACCTGAACCCGCTCCAGTGTTGGTCAAGTCTTGTCTTGAAAGAGCTCACAGAGTCACACTCGGTGCCGTCACAACACTTTCTGGTAGATTGTTCCAAGAGTTTACAACCCTCACTCCGAAAAAGTTTGCCCTCACAGTTTTCTGGACTTGCGGCTTCTTCAATCTTGAGCTGTGACCCCTTGTGGGGCGAGCGTCCGCCAGCTCCAAGTAAGGACACTCGACTGAGTAGTGCCCCTTGAGATGCTTATGTACCTCAATTACGTCACCCTTTGCCCGTCTGTAGTATAAGCTAGGCAAGTTCAGGCGCTCCAATCTCTCAGGGTAGCTGAGGTGCCGAAGTGCAGGCACCAGTCTGGTGGAGCTGAGGTACTCTCTTTTTCCCTAATGATTTGGAATAAATTATCAAACACCCTACACGCATTCCTGATCGACACGATCAACTTGCTAACATTCTTGATCTTTGTTTTACCTCTAACCCCTCTCACTATTCATACTCAATTTCCTTCACCTTAGGGTCTTCTGATCACAACCTTATTTCTATTAAATCAAACTGGGAACGACCACCTCCCCCACCCCCCTCTAAACGTCAACTATGGCACTATCGTAGGGCAAGCTGGCAATCTTTGCGAGAATTCTTCACCGACTTTCCTTGGGATGAATGTTGTTTTTCCACTCGGGATGCCTCGGTATGTGCTGACAGCATTGCTGGGGTTATACAGGCCGGTATGAGTGCATTTATACCATCTACCAAAGCTTTCACATTACAATCATGGTTTGATCGCTCCTGCTCTCTTGCTTGCAGGGTGAGAGATAGGGCATATCGAGTTATGAAACTATCTCCTTTTCCTATTACCCACTCCTCCTTCATTACTTCTAGGAATCGTTGTAAGGCTATTCTTCGTAGTGCAAAGCGAAATTTTATTAAAAGAAAGACCGCTGTCCTGACCATTCTTCCTCTAGAAAATCCTTTTGGTCCTTAACTAAAAACATCTGTAACAACTTCTGCACTCCATCTTTTCCTCCCCTCTTTCAACCCGATAACTATATAGCCAACTCTCCCCCTGGCAAAGCCAACCTCTTTGGCACCATATCCTCCTCTAATGCCACTTTAGACGATTCCAAGTCTATCCCTCCTTCCCCTGCACCTCCTATTGAACCTATGCACTTTCCTATAATCTCCACTCGCAGGGTTGCCGGAGTGTTATCCAGGTTGGATGTGAGTAAGGCGCATGGACCGGACGGAATACCCCCTCGTGTTCTGAGGGAGTGTGCTGAAGCCCTGGCCCCTGTCCTTGCTCGCCTCTTTTGCCTCTGCCTCAAAACCAAAACTTTTCTTTCTTGGAAGCATGCCTTGGTTCAGCCCATCCCGAAGAAGGGTGATCATTCTAATTCCTCTAACTATCGCCCCATTGCCCTAACTTCATCCCTCTCCAAAATTTTCGAAACTATCTTGAACTCCCATTTTCTCCGTCACCTTGAACGCCTTTCTCTTTTGTCGGATCACCAGTATGGCTTTCACCAGGCGAGGTCTACTGGTGATCTGTTCTCCTATTGCACCCATCTTTGGTCATCCTCTCTTAGGGATTATGGGGAAACTTTTGTCGTGGCCCTCGACATCTCCAAAGCATTTGACAGGGTATGGCACAAGTCTTTGCTATCTAAGCTTCCCTCTTTTGGTTTCTCTCCCCCACTTTGTTTTCTCATCTCTAGCTTCCTTGAGAACCGATCCATGGCAGTTGTTGTCGAGGGATCGATCTCTCGCTCTTTCTCTACTAATAGTGGTGTCCCACAGGGTTCTGTTCTTTCACCTACTCTCTTCCTTCTTCAATGATTTACTTCACACTACAGTGGTCCCTCGGTTAACGAGCACAATCCGTTCTAGAAGGTTGCTCGTTAACCGAAACCATTGTTTGGGTAATTGGTTCCAGCTCACCGAAAATTACCTAAATTCAACAAAAAAGGTAGAAAAGTACACTTACTTTGAGGTGTGTACGTAGAAGGCTCGTGGATGATGATGATGATGATGGGAATTAGAATGGGGGTGGAGGAGAAGGGAGAAGAGAAGGCATTGGGGTGGAAGAGAAGTCACCCCATGGCGCCATTTCACCCATTAAATTTTAGTTCTCTTGGTGTAATTCAAGATTATTTTCTTTAAATCAACACTGCACTGCATTATATATTGTCAATATGTAAAATAAATTTCAAAATGACCAATAATTTGCTTGTAAACACAGAAAAAAAGCATTTAGTTGAAGAGAGTCTCAAGCAAGATGTTACCTCCACTGAAAAGACACAAAGACTGACGCCTGTATGCTGTGTTGGCAGGCTGGATGGCGTGCCACAAACTAGTGACCCTACCTTCAATTATGTTCAATAATTGTTTAAATAACTAAAAAAATTAATATTAAACTTTTAAAATTATTGAATAGTATAAACTTCTTGATATTTACTAAAAGGGTAAGGAATTTGAGTCCTAGAGCCGATTACTGTATTGACGGACTAATACTACATCTGGTAGACCGCCAAATGCAAGCTAAAACATGTGGAGGTCGGCTCGTAAGAAACTCGTTAATCGAGGGATTGCTCGTTAACCGAAGTTAAGAATCTTATGGAAGGTAACTCGTTAACCGAAATCTCGTTAACCGAGGCGCTCGTTAACCAAGGGACCACTGTACTACTAATTCTATCCATTCTTACGCTGATGATTCTACACTTCACTCTTCTTCACATTTTCCCCTTCCTCCTAACTCTCAAACTAGATCTGTTTCTAGAACTGATATCATTACTTCTATCAATGCGGATCTTTGCAGCATCTCTGAATGGGGAGGTACAAACTTGGTTAAGTTCAATAGTAATAAAAATCAATATTTACCAATTACAGTTGTACCCCACTTAACGCGGTCAATTGAACCCAGAGGGTCCCGCGTTAAGTGAAATCCGCGTTAAGTGAACAACAGAACATATGGGATTAATTCCAATAGAAACCAGCCCGACCCCCAAACTCCACTTTTTGACGACACATAACTATGTTGTAGTAAAAATTCTATCTTAACTTTATGATGGTATGAAAAAACAAGTAATATAGAAGAGGTTAGGTTAGGAAAGATAAAGGTTAACATAGGAAAAATAAAGAATAGGTTAAAAAACGAAAAGTTTTGTGGAACACTTACGGTAGTAGAAGAGATGGGTCGGCATACGGGGATGGAGGCTGGTTCCGAGGCAGAAGGCAGATTACTGGCCCTCAGGTGAATCACCATTACTAGGTGAATCAGCATCACTGTCACTTACAGTTGTCAGGGCTTCCCTGACAAATCCCTCAAAGTCAACTTCAATTTCACTATCACTGGCTTGGGCTGGCTGTGGTGGGTTGCGGGCGAAGAACTCGGTTATGCTTTGCTGACGGCTGGCTTTGATGTTGTCATGATACACCGTGATGTACGGCTCCATAGCCTGCACCAGTCGGGTATGGAAGACTTCATAGCGTTCATCGTCATTGTCGCGGGAAAGGACGGACTTAATTTTTTCTGCAAACTCTATGGCACACTTAATATCACTATGACTTAAACTAGGTTCTTCGGAGAATGACGCACCTTCTTCCTCCTCTTCACTGGCGTGTTCTTCTTCCAACATCTCGTCGGCAGTCACTTCAGGATCTTTAATCACCTCCAGGATGTCTTCGTTGGTGGTCTCGGAGAAGCCTTCAGCTGTAATATTGAGCGCAGCTTCTCTGGCAAGGTCCACTGCTACTGCAACAGTCTGAACCTGACCAGTCACAGGTTCACTCCTCCTCTCACCTGGTATGCCATGCAACACATGTCTCCATGCGTGACGAATCGTAGCAATAGTCAGCAGATCCCATGCCTCCACCAAGAAGTCTACAGCTTGTTTAACGTTAAACTTCTTCCAAAATTGTTTGACGAGAAGTTCTTGAGTCACCGCCTCTTGTTCCTTGTCCTCGTCGCTTTTGCTCTCGCTGTCGGTGTCACCCAGCTTATGCAACTCATCCTTGGTGTTGGTAGAGTCGTTCAGGAGCTTGAACTTCTTTGCAGAGTACGCAGCTTTCACATTGCAGATCAACTCCTGGTCCATGGGCTGGATTAATGACGTAGTGTTGGGAGGAAGGAAGACCACTTTTACGTTGGGGTGACGATCCATAAGTAGGGGCGAGTGTCCAGGTGCGTTGTCAAGGAGCAACAAAATATTGAATGGAACATTCTGTTGCTTGCAGAATTTCTTCACGTCGGGAACAAAACAGTTGTCAAACCAGAAGAGGGACAGAGAAGAGGACATCCATGCCTTACGTGCGGTTAGCCAGTGGACATTAAGCTTGTTCATGTCCATATTCTTGTAGGCGTGCGGCTTGCGGGCTGTGTGAATCACCGATAACTTTGGTTTACAGGTACCGGAGGCATTGGTGGTAAACAGGACGGTGATGCGTTCCTTCTGCAACTTCCGACCCCTTACCTTGCTGGCAGACTGGACAACGAAGGTCTTGGAAGGTAACTTTTCCCAGAAAAGACCAGATTCGTCCATGTTAAACACCTGGTCGTCACTGTACTGTCCTTCCTCCATAATCTCACGTAAAAACGGAGGAAAATCTCTAGCCGCCACACGGTCAGCACTCGCTTCCTCACCACCAATGTTGATGTTGGTGATCTTGTTCCTCTTCTTAAACCTATGCAGCCAACCAGAGGAAGCATTGAAGGGTTTGGGCTCTGTAATTCCCAGTTTACGTGACACTGCTGCGTATAGCTCACGTGCGTACTCCTGCACTGAGCGCGTGTCCACCGCCATGTTGCGTCGCGCCTGACGCACCAAATAACTCACCAGCAAATTTTCCACTTTTGCCAGCACCCTGTTCTGGCAATACCTGATAGATGAAGCACCTGCAGACTTTGTGATTTTCATGTGCTCTTTGATCTTGGCTGCATCCTTCTTGATCGTACGAATCGTAGATTCGTTGACGCCATGCTGGCGCGCGAGATCAACTTGCCGTCTTCCTTTCTCCAAATCTTGAACAATTTGGTACTTCACCTCGTAGCTTAATGAACGTCGTATCTTCTTTGGCTTAGTGCGGCTGGGTCCAGGTAAGGAAAGGTCTCTCTCTGGGGGCGGTGGTGGTCCGGCGGAAGCCATTTTACGGAACAATGGATGCGCGTTAACACGGTGTGGCCTTGAGGGATCAAACTGCCGCAGCTAGGTCAAGCATCGTCTCTCCTCCCTCCCTCCCTCCCTCCATCCCCGGGGTGGTGACGTCATAATACTTTAAGCCAATTACAGCTAGCAGCAGAGGGGGTAGGGATGCATGGCCAATCACAGTCCGATACGTCATATGACGTCAGTGATAACGCAACAAAGACACACACTGCGCAACCTTACCGCGCGGCTTGCCCAAGCGGAGGGAGGAGGAGGGAGAGGGGAGGAGCACAGGCAGGCAGGCGGGCGGGTGGCGCGTGGCGCGTGGGCAAAATCTAAAAATAGCATCTCGAGCCGGACACTCACCGCGTATATGTGGAAAAAATCCGTGTTAAGTGAAAGTTCAGCTCTGGCAAGGCACCGCGTATATGCGAAAACGCGTTAAGTGAAACCGCGTTAGGCGGGGTAATACTGTACACTTTGTAAATTCGACGATCTCCCACCAATTACATTTCAGGACGCTATCATCCTCCCAAATTCTGAAATAAATATGTTAGGCCTCACCATTTCCTCCAATATGTCCTGGAAAGCTGCCTCCCGAAAGTTGGGAATGCTGTACATATGCCATAGCTACTTCACTCCTGAGCAGTTGCTCCAAGTATATAAGGGATTCATTCGTCCTAACTTGGAGTAGTACTGCTCTCATATCTGCGGTGGCTCTTCTGTCCAAATGTTAGATAGGGTGGAATCAAAGGCATTTCGTCTTACTAACTCTCCTCCTTTAGTCGACAATCTCTCTTCCCTTTCTCCTCGCCGCAATGTTGCTTCACTCTCTCTCTTTTACAGGTACTTTAACGGGCAATGTTCGGTGGATTTGGTATCCTGTGTACCGCCAGCAAGGCCTTGGGCTCGTAACACACGTCTTGCCCGCGGTGCCCACCGTTTCTCGGTGGATGTCGGTCACACGAGAATAACCCGTTATAGTACCTCCTTCTTTCCTCACACAGCTAAACTGTGGAATGCTCTGCCTTCTTCTGTGTTTCCATACTTATACAATCTGTCTCACTTTAAAAAGCTGATTTTCCGGCATCTTCGTGGTGTAGATTAACACAATATAACCTTTTTGTTCTCCATTTTCAATTTCTTTCTGTTCTTTTTTTTTTCGCCCCCATGCCCCGTTGTGGGTCGTTTGACCTGTGCCCGGGTGGGCTAATTCCCGTAAAAAAAAAAAAGTCTGGTGGCCATCCTTTGAACATTTTCAACCAACTGACAGTCCCTAGCATATCTCGGGGACCAGATGGGGTGACAGTACTCCAGATGGAGAAGCACTTCACTCTTGAAGATCGTTACGAGGGACGGACCGTCTAGATATCTGAACGACCTTCTTATAAGACCCAATAATTTATTTGCCTGATTTACCTTCTTCTCGCAATGGCCCGAGAGCTTTAGCTCATTGTCACTATACACACCCAGGTCCTTCTCACATTCAGTCTCAAATAGTGCAGGCAAAGTAACCAGAGACGTGACCGATCGCCCAAGCGGCTAGCGAGCCGATCAGTGGTGAAGAGGATAAAAGTAAAAAGTAAAGTATACGATACGCCTCATTACCGTTGGTACGCCCCAGGTGCATCCTCTTACACTTCGTGACATTGAATCTCAGCAGCCATTTCTTCAACCATTCTTGGAGCCTACAGAGGTCCTTCTGCAGCTCTTCACAGTCTGCTTGGTTCTTGATTTCCCGAAATAACTTGGCGTCATCGGCAAACATTTGTATGGAGGAGTGTACAACGTCAGGCATGCCATTTATGAAACAAACAAACAGCAGCGGGCCCAATACACTGCCCTGTGGTAGCCCGCTTGTGACAGGTACGGATGATG
>NW_024751211.1:0-6205 GCF_018991925.1 Homarus americanus
GGGCACCTCATCAGCACCATGACCCATGGTGTAAGGGCCAGGAACCGCTTCAACCCCATGACCCAGGGTATGAGGGCCGGGCACCCATTTAGGTCCATCACAAGGGGTGTGAGGGCCGTGCACCCCTTCAGTGACATGACCCGGGATGTGGGGGCTGGGCACCCCTTTAGTGACATGACCCTGGGTGTAAGAGCCGGGCACCCTTTCAGTGCCATGAACCGGGTTGTGAAGGCCGGGCACCCCTTCAGCCCCATGACCCGGAGTGTGAGGGCCGGGCACCCGCTTAGGTCTATGACCAGGGGTGTGAGGTCCCTGCATACCTTCAGTGCCATCGCCAGGGGTGTGACGGCCGGTCACCGCTTCAGTGCCATGACCCGGGGTGTGAGGGCCGGGAAACCCTTCAGTGACATAACCCGGGGCGTCAGGGCCGGACACCACTTTCGTGCCATGAAACGGGGTGTGAGGGCTGGGCTCCCCTTCAGTGCCATGACCTGGGGTGTGAGGGCCTGGCACCCCTTCAGTGACATGACCCGGGGTGTGAGGGCCGGGCACCCTTTCAGTGTCATGAACCTGGGTGTGAGGGCCGGGCACCCCTTAAGTGCCATGAAACGGGGTGTGAGTGCCGGGCACCCATACAGTGCTTTGAACCAGGGTGTGAGGGCCGGGCACCCCTTCACATGACCCTGGGTGTGAGGGCCGGGTACCCTTTCAGTGTCATGAACCTGGGTGTGAGGGCCGGGCACCCCTTCACATGACCCGGGGTGTGAGGGTCGGGCACCCCTTCAGCACCATGACCTGGGGTGTGAGGGCCAGGCACCCCTTCAGTGCCATGACCCGGGGTGTGAGGGCCAGGCACCCCTCCAGCACCATGACTCGGGGTGTGAGGGCCGGGAACCGCTTCAACCCCATAATCCGTGGTGTGAGGGCCGGGCACCCCTTTAGGTCCATGACCCGGGATGTGAGGGCCGTGCACCCTTTAAGATCCATGAACCGTGGTGTGAGGGCCGGGCACCCCTTCAGTGTCATGAAACGGGGTGTGAGGGCCGGGCACCCTTTCAGTGCCATGAATCGGGGTGTGAAAGCCGGGCACCCCTTCAGCACCATTACCCGGGGTGTGAGGGCCAGGCACCCCTTCAGTGCCATGACCCGGGGTGTGAGGGCCCGGCACCCCTTCAGTGACATGACCCGGGGTGTGGGGGCCGGGCACCCCTCCAGCACCATGAACCGGGGTGTGAGGACCGGGAACAGCTTCAACCCCATGACCCGTGGTGTGAGGGCCGGGCACCCCATTAGGTCCATGACCCGGGATGTGAGGGCCGTGCACCCTTTCAGTGCCATGACCGGGAGTGTGAGAGCTGGGCACCCATTCAGTGCGATGAAACGGGGTGTGAAGGCCGGGCACCCATTCAGTGCGATGAAACGGGGTGTGAAGGCCGGGCACCGCTACAGTGCTGCGAACCGGGGTGTGAGGGCCCGGCACCCCTTCACATGACCCGGGGTGTGGTCCGGGCTGCCCTTCAGTGCCATGATTCAGGGGTGTGAGGCGGGCACCCCTACAGTGCATGAACCCGGGGGTGTGAGGCGGCTGGTGCCATGGCCAGGGGTGTGACGGCTGGGCACCGCTTCAGTGCCATTACCCGGGATGTGAGGGCCGGGGACCCCTTCAGTGACATGACAAGGGGCGTCAGGGCCGGGCACCCCTTCAGTGCCATGAGCCGGGGCGTGAGGGCCGGGCACTCCTTCAGTGCCATGAAACGGGGTGTGAGGGCCGGGCACCCTTACAGAGCTATGAACCGGGGTGTGATGGCCGGGCACCCCTTCAGCTCCATGCCCCGTGGTGTGAGCGCCGGGAACCGCTTCAACCCCATGGCCTGGGGTGTGAGGGCCGGGCACGCCTTTAGGTCCATGACCCGGGGTATGAGTGCCGTGCAC
The DNA here is from genome assembly GCF_018991925.1 of Homarus americanus. NCBI lineage: Eukaryota > Metazoa > Arthropoda > Malacostraca > Decapoda > Nephropidae > Homarus > Homarus americanus. The sequence goes on from NW_024751211.1 coordinate 1,933, forward strand.
CGCTTCAGTGACATGACCCGGGGTGTGAGGGCCAGGCACCCCTTTAGTGACATGTCCCGGGGTGTGAGGGCCGGGCACCCTTTCAGTGCCATGAAGCAGGGGTGTGAGGGCTGGGCATCCTTCCAGTGCCATGAGAGCAGGGGTGTGGGGCCAGGGCACCTTCAGTGCCATGAGCAGGGTGTATGAGGGCAGGCACGTTTAGTTCCATGAATCAGGGGTGCTGTGAGGGCCGGGCACCCCTTCAGTAACATGACTAGGGGGGTCAGGGCCGGGCACCCCTTCAGTGCCATGAGCCGGGTGTGAGGGCCGGGCACTCCTTCAGTGCCATGAAACGGGGTGTGAGGGCCGGCACCCTTACAGAGCTATGAACCGGGGTGTGATGGCCGGGCATCTCTTCAGCTCCATTCCCCGTGGTGTGAGCGCCGGGAACCGCTTGAACACCATGGCCTGGGGTGTGAGGGCCGGGCACCCCTTTAGGTCCATGAGCCGGGGTATGAGGGCCGTGCACCGCTTCAGTGACATGACCCGGGGTGTGAGGGCCAGGCACCCCTTTAGTGACATGTCCCGGGGTGTGAGGGCCGGGCACCCTTTCAGTGCCATGAAACGGGGTGTGAGGGCTGGGCACCCCTTCAGTGCCATGAAACGGGGTGTGAGGGCCGGGCTCGATTTTAGTTCCATGAATCGGGGTGTGAGGGTCGGGCATCCTTCCAGCACCATGACCCGGGGTATGAGGGCCGGGCCCCCCTTCAGTGCTATGACCCAGAGTGTGAGGGCCGGGCACCCTTTCACTGACATGACCCGGGGTGTGAGGACCGGGCACCCCTTCAGTGCCATGTCCAGGGGTGTGACGGCCGGGCACGGCTTCAGTGCCATGACCTGGGGTGTGAGGGCCGGGAACCCCTTCAGCACCATGACCCGGGGTGTGAGGGCCGGCCTCGATTTCAGTGCCATGAATCGGGGTGTGCGGGCCGGGCACCCCTCCAACACCATGACCCCTGGGGTATGAGGGCCAGAGCACCCTCAACTGTGACCCTGGGTATGAGGGCCAGAAGCACCCTTCAGTGCTATGACCCGGGGTGTGAGGGCAGGGCACCTCTGACATGACCCGGGGTGTGAGGGCCGGAGCACCCTTCAAAGACATGACCCGGAGTGTGTGGGCCGGGCACCCTTTTAGTGCCATGACCCAGGGTGTGAGGGCCGGTGACTCATTCAGTGCCATGCCCCGGGGTGTGAGGGCCGGGCACCCCTTCAGCACCATGACCAGGGGTGTGTTTGCCGGGTACCCTTTCAGTGCCATGACCCGGGGTGTGAGGGCTGGGCACCCGTTTAGGTCTATAACCAGGGGTGTGAAGGCCGGGCACACCTTCAGTGCCATGGCTAGGGGTGTGACGGCCAGGCACCCCTTCAGTGACATGACCCGGGGTGTGAGGGCCGGGCACTATTTCAGTCCTATGAAATGGGTGTGAAGGCCGGGCAACCCTACAGTGCTGTGAACCGGGGTGTGAGGGCCGGTGTTACGAGTTGGGGATTTAGAATATAGTTATACGTTTACCCAGATCCCAACAGGTAACAACAATAAAAAAAAAACAAAGACAATCGGACTATAAAAGGGTAGACAAAGGATGCGAGTTTTCGTTGTATATAATAGAGTACCATAAATCCCTTAACAAAATATTCAGCTTATAAATTACCCTTAACCAAACTTAACCTAAACATTAACAGTATATACATATTAATAAACATAAAACAATCCTGAAGCAAGTGGACGTGGGGGAGTTAATACAAAATATAAGTACTTAAGTGAGGAGCTGAGATGGCTGACGAGTAAGGCTGAGTATTGTAGAAGACGGTAGGTAGACACTGCACGTAGGTTTAGAGGATAGATAATCCTGTGGTTACTTCCCAGAGCCAAGTGCTCTCTCCTCGAATTGGAGCTGACAAAGAAGACTTTGAGGAGGTGACGCAACAACCAGGATAAGGAGAGGAAGTACCGAGATTAGTAACTAAAGCCCGAGTCATACTCATTGTCTCGTCCCTAGATGGCGTTTGCTTTCATAGTTGCTGGGTAGGTAGATCAGGACAATAGATGGCGTGGTTCATGGTGCTGGGTGGGAGGTTCATGGCTGGCCGGGCACCTTCTCATGACCCAGGGGTGCGAGGCCGGGCACCCCTTCAGTGCCATGACCCGGGGTATGAGGGCCGGGCACCCCTTCAGCACCATGACCCGGGATGTGAGGGCCGGGCTCGATTTCAGTGCCATGGATCGGGGTGTGAGGGCCGGGCACCCCTCCAGCACCATGACCCGGAGTATAAGGGCCGGGCACCCCTCCAATGACATGACCCGGAGTGTGTGGGCCGGGTACCGTTTCAGTGCCATGACTCGGGGTGTGAGGGCCGTGCACCCAGTTTGGAGTCTATAACCAGGGGTGTGAGGGCCGGGCACACCTTCAGTGTCATGGCCAGGGGTGTGACGGCCGGGCACCCTTTCAGCTCCATGACCCGTGGTGTGAGGGCCGGGAACCGATTCAACTCCATGACCAGGGGTGTGAGGGCCGGGCACCCTTTTAGGTTCATGACCCGGGGTGTGAGGGCCGTTCACCCCTTCAGTGACATGACCCGGGGTGTGATGTCCGGGCACCCCTTCAGCTCCATGACCCGGTATGTGAGGGCTGGGCATCCCTCCAGCACCATGGCCCGGGGTGTGAGGGCCGGGCACCCCTCCAGCACCATGGCCGGGGGTGTGAGGGCCGGGCACCCCTTCAGTGTCATGAACCGGGGTGTCCTGGCCGGACACCCATGAAGAACCATGGCCCGTGGTGTGAGGGCCGGGCACCCTTTCAGTACCATGAATCGGGGTGTAGGGCCGGGCACCACTTTAGGTACATGACCAGGGGTGTGAGGGCCGGGCACCTCTTCAGTGCCATGACCCGGGGTGTGAGGGCCGGGCACCCCTTCAGTGCCATGACCCGAGGTGTGAGGGCCGGGCACCCGTTTAGGTCTATAACCAGGGGTGTGAGGGCCGGGCACACCTTCAGTGCCATGGCCAGGGGTGATGACGGCCGGGCACCCCTTCAGTGACATGACCCGGGGTGTAAGGGCCGGGCACCCCTTCACATGACCCGGGGTGTATGGCCGGGCACCACTTTAGGTGCATGACCAGGGGTGTGATCGCCGGGCACCTCATCAGTGCCATGACACGGGGTGTGAGGGCCGCGCACACCTTCAGTGCCATGGCCAGGGGTGTGTTTGCCGGGTACCCTTTCAGTGCCATGACCCGGGGTGTGAGGGCCGGGCACCCGTTTAGGTCTATAACCAGGGGTGTGAGGGCCGGGCACACCTTCAGTGCCATGGCTAGGGGTGTGACGGCTTGGCACCCCTTCAGTGACATGGCCCGGGGTGTGAAGGCCGGGCACTATTTCAGTGCCATGAAATGGGGTGTGAAGGCCGGGCAACCCTACAGTGCTGTGAACCGGGTGTGAGGGCCGGGCACCCCTTCACATGAACCGGGGTGTGAGGGCCGGGCACACCTTCACATGACCCGGGGTGTGAGGGCCGGCCACCCCTTCAGTGCCATGAATTGGGGTGTGAGGGCCGGGCACCCCTTCAGCACCATGACCCGGGGTGTGAGGGCGAGCACCCCTTCAGTGCCTGCGGCCAGGGTGTGATGGCCGGGCACCCGTTTAGGTCTATGACAGCAAGGAGGTGTGAGGCGGGCACACCTTTGGGTACCATGTCCAGGGTGTGATGGCCGGGCACCTGGTGCCATTACCTGGGGTGTGTGTGGGCCAGGGAACCTTCAGTGACATGACCCAGGGCAGGGGGTGGGCACTTTGGTGTGTGCCATGAAGCAGGTGTGAGGGCCGGAGCAATTTTAGTTCCGCGGATCAGGGGTGTGAGGGCCGGGCACCCCTCCAGCACCATGACCCGGGGTATGACGGCCGGGCACCCCTTCAGTGCTATGACCCGGGGTGTGAGGGCCGGGCAGCCTTTCAGTGACATGACCCAGGGTGTGAGGGCCGGGCACACCTTCAAAGACATGACCCGGAGTTTGTGGGCCGAGCACCCTTTCGGTGCCATGACCTGGCATGTGAGGGTCGGTCACTCCTTCAAGAGCCATGACCCGGGGTGTGAGGGCAGGGCACCCCTTCAGCCCCATGTCCCGGGGTAAGAGGGCCGGGCACCCGTTTAGGTCTATGACCAGGGGTGTGAGGGCCGGGCACACCTTCAGTGCCATAGCCAGGGGTGTGACGGCCGGGCACCGCTTTAGTGCCAT
>NW_024751212.1:0-17697 GCF_018991925.1 Homarus americanus
TCAAGCATAAAAAAGTCCCCTGGTCGAGTATAACAAAGTCCCCTAATCGAGTATAACAAAGTCCCCGGGTCGACTATAGCAAAGTCCCCTGATCGAGTATAACAAAGCCCCCTAGACAAGTTTAACAAAGACCCCTGATCGAGTATAACAAAGTCCCCTAATCGAGTATAACAAAGTCCTCTGATCGAGTATAACAAAGTCCCCTGATCGAGTATAATATATCACCTAATCGAGTATAACAAACTCCCCTGGTCCAGTATAAAAAAGTCCCCTGATCGAGTATAACATATCCCCTGATCGAGTATAACAAAGTCCCCTGATCGAGTATAACAAAGTCCCCTGGTTGAGTATAACAAAGTCACATTGATCGAGTATACAAAAGTCCCCTGGCCCAGTATAACAAAGTCCCAGATCGAGCATAACTAAGTCCCCTGATCGATTATAACAAAGTCCCCTGGTCGAGTATAGCAAAGGGCCCTGATCGAGTAAGACAAAGTTCCCTGATCGAGTATAACAAAGTCCCCTAATCGAGTATAACAAAGCCCCCTGGACGAGTATAACAAAGTTCCCTGATCGAGTATAAAAAAGTCCCATGATCGAGTATAACAAAGTCCCCTGGTCCATTATAACAAAGTCCCCTGATCGAGTATTACAAAGTCTCCTGGCCAAGTATAACAAAGTCCCCAGATCGAGCATACCAAAGTCCCCTGATCGATTATAACAAAGTCCCCAGGTCGAGTATAACAAAGGCCCTGATCGGGTATAACAAAGTTCTCTGGTCGAGTATAAAAAAGTCCCTTGTCGAGTATAACAAAGTACTCTGGTCGAGTATAACAAAGTTTTCTAATCGAGTATAACAAAGGCCCCTCGTCGAGTATAACAAAGTCCTCTGATCGAGTATACAAAATCCCCTGATCGAGTATAACATACCACCTGATCGAGTATAACAAAGTCCCCTGATCGAGTATAACAAAGTCCCTTGTCGAGTATAACAAAGTCCTCTGGTCGAGTATAACAAAGTCCCCTGATCGAGTATAACAAAGTCCCTTGTCGAGTATAACAATGTCCCCTGATCGAGTATAACAAAGTCCCCTCATCGAGTATAGCAAAGTCCATTGGTCATATATAGGAAAGTCCACTCATCGAGTATAACAATGTCCCCCGATCGAGTGTAACAAAGGCCTCTGGTCGAGTATGACAAAGTCCCCTGATCAAGTATAAAAAAGTCCCCAGATCGAGCATAACAAAGTCCCCTAATCAATTATAACAAAGTCCCCTGGTCGAGTATAGCAAAGGGCCCTGATCGAGTAAGACAAAGTCCCCTGATCGAGTATAACAAAGTCCCATGATCGAGTATAACAAAGTCCCCCTGGTCTAGTATAACAAAGTCCCCTGATCGAGTATTACAAAGTCTCCTGGCCCAGTATAACAAAGTCCCCTGGTCCAGTATAACAAAGTCCCCTGATCGAGTATTACAAAGTCTCCTGGCCAAGTATAACAAAGTCCCTAGATCGAGCATAACAAAGTCCCCTGATCGATTATAACAAAGTCCCCAGGTCGAGTATAACAAAGGCCCTGATCGAGTATAACAAAGTTCTCTGGTCGAGTATAAAAAAGTCCCCTGATCGAGTATAACAAAGTCCCCTGGTCGAGTATAACAAAGTCCCCTGATCGAGTATAACGAAGGCCCCTCATCGAGTATAACAAAGTCCATTGGTCAAGTATAAAAAAGTTCTCTGGTCGAGTATAACAAAGGCCCCTAATCGAGTATAACAAAGTCCCCTGATTGTGTATAACAAAGTCCCCTGATCGAGTATGACAAAGTCCTCTGATCGATTAAGACAAAGTCCCCTGATCGAGTATAACAAAGTCCCCTAATAGGAGTATAACAAAGCCCCCTGGACGAGTATAACAAAGTCCCATTATCGAGTATAACAAAGTCCCCTGGTCCAGTTTAACAAAGTCCCCTGATCGAGTATAACATATCCCCTGATCGAGTATTACAAAGTCTCCTGGCCAAGTATAACAGAGTCCCTAGATCGAGCATAACAAAGTCCCCTGATCGATTATAACAAAGTCCCCTGATCGAGTATAACATATCCCTGATCAGTATTGCAATCCTCTCCTGGCCAGAGTATAACAAAATCCCTAATCAGGTATACCATATCCTGATCAGATATAAAGTCCCACCAAATTGGAGTATAACAAAGTCCCCTGATCGAGTATAACAAAGCCTCCTGGTCGAGTATAACAAAGTTTTCTAATCGAGTATAACAAAGGCCCCTAGTCGAGTATAACAAAATCCTCTGATCGAGTATATGAAAGTCCCGTAATCGAGTATAACAAAGTCCCCTAATCAAGTATAACAAAGTCCCCTTATCGAGTATAACAAAGTCCTGGTCCGGTATAAAGGGTCACACGATCCGAGTATAACATATCCCTGATCGGGTGGTCCACAAAGGAATCTCTGGCCAGAGTACCAAGCAGTCTGATCAGGCCTTAGCAAGGTCCTGATCTCGATTAACAAAATCCCTGATCCCCGGTATAAGCATATCCCTGATCAGGTGTTATATTGTCTCTGTTAGGTATAGCAAGGTCCCCAGATCGAGCATAACAAAATCCCCTGATCGAGTAAGACAAAGTCTCCTGATCGAGTATAACAAAGTCCCCTGATCGAGTATAACAAAGCCCCCTGGACAAGTATAACAAAGACCCCTGCTCGAGCATAACAAAGTCCTCTAATCGAGTATACCATATCCCCTGATCGAATGTAACAAAGTCCCTGGTGGAGTATAACAAAGTCCCCTGATCGAGTATAACAAAGTCTCCTGGTCGAGTATAACAAAGTTTTCTAATCGAGTATAACAAAGGCCCCTCGTCGATTATAACAAAGTCCTCTGATCGAGTATAACAAAGTCCCCTCATCGAGTATAACATATCACCTGATCGAGTATAACAAAGTCCCCTGATCGAGTATAACAAAGTCCCCTGGTCCAGTATAAAAAAGTCCCCTGATCGAGTATAACATATCCCCTGATCGAGTATAACAAAGTCTCCTGGCCCAGTATAACAAAGTCCCCAGATCGAGCATAACAAACTCCCCTGATCGATTATAACAAAGGCCCCTGGTCGAGAATAACAAAGTCCCCAGATCGAGCATAACAAAGTCTCTTAATCGATTATAACAAAGTCCCCCGGTCGAGTATAGCAAAGGGCCCTGATCGAGTAAGACAAAAGTCCCCTGATCGTGTATAACAAAGTCCCCTGATGGAGAATAACAAAGCCCCCCTGGATGAGTTTGACAAAGTTCCCTGATCGAGTATAACAACGTCCCCTCATCGAGTATAACAAAGTCTCCTGGTCCAGTATAACAAAGTCCCCTGATCGAGTATAACAAAGTCCCCTAATCGAGTATAAAAATTTCCCCTGGTCCAGTGTAACAAAGTCCCCTGATCGAGTATAACAAAGGCCCATCGTCGAGTATAACAAAGTCCATTGGTCAAGTATAAAAACGTCCCCTGGTCGAGTATAACTAAGTCCCCTAATCGTGTATATCAAAGTCTCCTGGTCGAGTATAGCATATCCCCTGATCGAATATACCAAAGTCCCTGGTGGAGTATAACAAAGTCCACTGATCGAATATAACAAAGTCCCCTGATCGAGTATAACAAAGGCCCCACATCGAGTATATCAAACTCCATTGATCAAGTATAAAAACGTGCCCTAGTCGAGTATAACAAAGTCCTCTGATCTAATATAACAAAGTCCCCTGATCAAGTATAACATATCCCCTGATCGAGTATAACAAAGTCCTCTGGTCGAGTATAACAAAGTCCCCTCATCGAGTATAACAAAGTCCCCTGGTTGAGTTTAGCAATGTCCCCTGATCGAGTATAACAAAGGCCCCTCATCGAGTATAGTAAAGTCCATTGGTGAAATATAGGAAAGTCCACTCATCGAGTATAACAAAGTCCCCCGATCGAGTATAACAATGGCCTCTGGTCAAGTATGAGAAAGTCCCTTGATCAAGTATAAAAAAGTCCCCTGGTCTAGAATAACAAATTCCCCTAAACGAGTATAACAAAGTCCCCTGGTCGATTATAGCAAAGTCCCCGGGTCGAGTATAACAAAGTCCCTTGGTCGAGTATAACAAAGGCCCCTAATCGAGTATAGCAAAGTCCCCTGATCGAGAATAACAAAGTCCCCTGATAGAGTATAACAAAGTCCTCTGGTCGAATATAAAAAAGTCCCCTGATCGAGTATAACAAAGTCCCTTGGTCGAGTATAACAAAGTCCCCTCATCGAGTATAACAAAGTCCATTGATCAAGTATAAAAAAGGTTCCTGGTCAGTATAAACAAAAGAGTCGTAATCCGAGTATAACAAAGTCCCCATGATCCAAAGGCATAACAAAGTCCTGATCGGTATAACAAAGCCTCTGGTCAGAGTATAACAAAGTCCCTAATCAGAGTATAACAAAGCCCCCTGCTCAGAGTAAAACAAAGTCCTGTGAGTATAGCAAAGTCCCTGATCAGGTATATAAAGCCCTGATCCCGGTATGACATCATAGGTCAGAACAGATACGTTAAGTGACAGGCTTTTGATCAAATTATAACAAGTCTCTTGGTATAACAAAGTCCGTCTGGTCAAGTATAAAAAAGTTCCTGGTCGATATGGCAAGTCCTGTCAGTATAACAAAGTCCCGTGATTGGGCATAACAAAGTCCCTAATCGAGTATATAAAGCCCTCTGGGTATAAAGTCCCTAATCGAAGTATAAACAAACCCCTGCTCGAGTATAACAAAGTCCCCTGGCCGAGTATAGCAAAGTCCCCTGATCGAGTATAACAAAGCCCCCTGATCGAGTATAACATATCCTCTGATCGAGTATAACAAAGTCCCCTGATCGAGTATAACAAAGCCCCTTTGACGAGTATAACAAAGATCCCTCATCGAGTATAACAAAAACTCCTAATCGAGTATAACAAAGTCCCCTGGCCGAGTATAACATATCCTCTGATTGAGTATAACGAATCCACCTGATCGCTGAAATATAATAGCTTTTGACGAGAGTATAACAAGATCCTCTCATCAAGTACTCATATCTAATCAGTATAACAATTACAATTAATAAAAGTCCCATGATCGAGTATAACATATCCGCTGATCGAGTATAACAACGTCTCCTGGCCAAGTTTAACAAAGTCCCCAGATCGAGCATACAACAAAGTCCCCTAATCGATTATAACAAAGTCCCTGGTCGAGTATAACAAAGGGCCCTGATCGAAAGGCGACAAAGTCTCCTGATCGACCATAACAAAGTCCCCTGATCCTAGTATAACAAAGCCCCCTGGACGAGTATAACAACGTCCCCTGAACCGAGTATAACAAAGTCCCCTGATCGAGAATAACATATCCTCTGATCGAGTATAACAAAGTCCCTGGTGGAGTATAACAAAGTCCCCTGGTCGAGTATAACAAAGTTTTCTTATCGAGTATAACAAAGGCCCCTGGTCGAGTATAACAAAGTCCTTTGATCGAGTAAAAAAAGTCCCTTAATCAAGTATAACAAAGTCCCCTGATCGAGTAAAACAAAGTCTCCTGATCGAGTATAACATATCCCCTGATCGAGTATAACAAAGTCCTCTGGTCGAGTATAACAAAGTCCCATGAAGGAGTATAACAAAGTCCCCTGGTCGAGTATAACAAATTCCCCTGATCGATTATACCAAAGGCCCCTCATCGACTATAGCAAAGTTCATTGGTCAAATACAGGAAAGTCCACTGATCGAGTATGAGAAAGTCACCTGATCAAGTATAAAAAAGTCCCCTGGTCGAGTATAACAAAGTTCTCTGATCGAGTATAACAAAGTCCCCTGGTCGAGTATAGCAAAGTCCCCTGGTCGAGTATAACAAAGCCCCCTCATCGAATATACCAAAGGCTCCTAATCGAGTATAACAAAATCCTCTGGTTGAGTACAACAAAGTCCCCTGACCGAGTATAACATATCCCCTGATCGAGTATAACAAAGTCCTCTGGTCGAGAATAAAAAAGTTCCCTGATCGCTTTTACAAAGTCCCTGGTCGTGTATTACAAAGTCCCCTGATCGAGTATAACAAAGGCCCCTCATTGAGTATAACAAAGTCCATTGATCAAGTATAAAAAAGTCCCCTGGTCGAGTATAACAAAGTCCCCTAATCGAGTATAACAAATTCTTCTGGTCGAGTATAAAAAAGTCCCCTGATAGAGTATAACAAAGTCCTTTGATCGAGTATAACAAAGTCCCCTAATCGAGTAAAAAATGTCCCCTGATCCAGTGTAACAAAGTCCCCTGATCGAGTATAACAAAGGCCCCTCGTCGAGTATAACAAATTTCATTGGTCAAGTATAAAATAGTCCCTTGGTCGAGGATAACAAAGTCCCCTAATCGAGTGTAACAAAGTCCTCTGGTCGAGAATAAAAAGTTCCCTGATCGCTTTTACAAAGTTCCTGGTCGTGTATAACAAAGTCCCCTGATCGAGTATAACAAAGGCCCCTCATCGAGTATAACAAACTCCATTGATCAAGTATAAAAAAGTCCCTTGTCGAGTATAACAAAGTCATCTGATCGAATATAACAAAGTCCCCTGATCAAATATAACATATCCCCTGATCGAGTATAACAAAGTCCTCTGGTCGAGTATAACAAAGTCCCCTCATCGAGTATAACAAAGTCCCCTGGTCGTGTTTAGCAATGTCCCCTGATCGAGTATAACAAAGGCCCCTCATCGAGTATAGTAAAGTCCATTGGTGAAATATAGGAAAATCCACTCATCGAGTATAACAAAGTCCCCCGATCGAGTATAACAATGGCCTCTGGTCAAGTATGAGAAAGTCCCCTGATCAAGTATAAAAAAGTCCCCTGGTCTAGTATAACAAAGTCCCCTAAACGAGTATAACAAAGTCCCCTGGTCGATTATAGCAAAGTCCCCGGGTCGAGTATAACAAAGCCCCCTCATCGAGTATAACAAAGGCCCCTAATCGAGTATAGCAAAGTCCACTAATCGAGTATACCAAAGTCCCCTGATAGAGTATAACAAAGTCCTCTGGTCGAGTATAAAAAAGTCTCCTGATCGAGTATAACAAAGTCCCTTGGTCAAGTATAAAAAAGTTCCCTGGTCGAGTATAACAAAGTCCCCTAATCGAGTATAACGAAGTCCCATGATCGAGCATAACAAAGTCCCCTGATCGAGTATAACAAAGCCTCCTGATCGATTATAACAAAGTCCCCTAATCGAGTATAACAAAGCCCCCTGCTCGAGAATAACAAAGTCCCCTGGTCGAGTATAGCAAAGTCTCCTGATCGAGTATAACAAAGGCCCCTGATCGAGTATAACATATCCTCTGATCGAGTTTAACAAAGTCCCCTGATCGAGTATAACAAAGCCCCCTTGACGAGTATAACAAAGTTCCCACATCGAGTATAACAAAATCCCCTAATCGAGTATAACAAAGTCCTCTGGTCCAGTATAACAAAGTCCCCTGATCGAGAATAACATATCCCCTGATCGAGTATAACAACGTCTCCTGGCCCAGTTTAACAAAGTCCCCAGATCGAGCATAAAAAAGTCCCCTAATCGATTATAACAAAGTCCCCTGGTCGAGTATAACAAAGGGCCCTGATCGAGTAAGACAAAGTCTCCTGATCGAGCATAACAATGTCCCCTGATCCTAGTATAACAAAGCCCCCCTGGACGAGTATAACAAAGTCCCCTGAACCGAGTATAACAAAGTCCCATGATCTAGTATAACATATCCTCGGATCGAGTATAACAAAGTCCCTGGTGGAGTATAACAAAGTCCCCTGGTCGAGTATAACAAAGTTTTCTTATCGAGTATAACAAAGGCCCCTGGTCGAGTATAACAAAGTCCTTTGATCGAGTATAAAAAGTCCCTTAATCAAGTATAACAAAGTCCCCTGATCGATTAATACAAAGTCTCCTGATCGAATATAACATAACCCCTGATCGAGTATAACTAAGTCCTCTGGTCGAGTATAACAAAGTCCCATGAAGGAGTATAAAAAAGTCCCCTGGACGAGTATAACAAAGTCCCCTGATCGATTATACCAAAGGCCCCTCATCGACTATAGCAAAGTTCATTGGTCAAATATAGGAAAGTCCACTGATCGAGTATGAGAAAGTCACCTGATCAAGTATAAAAACGTCCCTTGTCGAGTATAACAAAGTCCCCTGATCGAGTATAACAAAGTCCCTGGTGGAGTATAACAAAGTCCCCTGGTCGAGTATAAAAAGTTTTCTAATCGAGTATAACAAAGGCCCCTGGTCGACTATAACAAAGTCCTCTGATCGACTATAACAAAGTCCCCTGATCGAGTATAACAAAGTCCCCTAATCAAGTATAACAAAGTCCCCTGATCGAGTATAATATATCCCCTGATCGAGTATAACAAAGTCCTCTGGTCGAGAATAACAAAGTCCTCTGATCAAGTATAACAAAGTCCCATGGTCCAGTATAACAAAGTCCCCTGATCGAGTATAACAAAGGCCCCTCATCGAGTACAACAAAGTCCATTGATCAAGTATGTGCGTTTGGTCATCGAGTATACCAAAGTCCCCTAATCGAGTATAACAAATTCTTCTGGTCGACTATAAAAAAGTCCCCTGATCGAGTATAACAAAGTCCCCTGATCGATTATAACAAAGTCCCTGGTGGAGTATAACAAAGTCCCCTGATCGAATTTAACAAAGTCCCCTGATCGAGTATAACAGCGCCTTCACTATATGCAATAAACCCATTAGTCATATGTCACTGTCGAAAGTATAACAAAAGTCCCCGACTGAACAGTAAATTATCCTGATCGAGTATGAATACATCCTGGGATCAGAGTGAAGTACGAAAGTCCTCTGCTCGAAAGTATAAACAAAGTCCCCCGCATCGAAAGAGCAATTAAAGTCCCTGGGTCGAGTTTTAACAAAGTCCCCTGATCGAAAGTATAAATATATCCCCTATCGAAAGCATAACAAAGTCCTTCTGGTCGAGAATAAAAAGTTCCTCGATCGCTTTTACAAAGTCCCTGGTTGTATAACAAAGTCCCTGATCGAGAATAACAAGGCCTCTATCGAGTGGCAAAAGTCCTATGGTCAAATATAGGAAAGTCCACTCATCGAGTATAACAAAGTCCCCCGATCGAGTAAAACAATGGCCTCTGGTCAAGTATGAGAAAGTCCCCTGATCAAGTATAAAAAAGTCCCCTGGTCTAGTATAACAAAGTTTCCTAAACGAGTATAACAAAGTCCCCTGGTCGATTAAAGCAAAGTCCCCGGGTCGAGTATAACAAAGCTCCCTCATCGAGTATAACAAAGGCCCTAATCGAGTATAACAAAGTCCCCTGATCGAGTATAACAAAGTCCCCTGTTAGAGTATAAATAACGCCCTTCTGGCCTAATATAAAAAGTCCCTGATCGAGTATAACAGTCCCCTGGTTGAGTATAACAAAGTCCCTCATCGAGTATAACAAAGGCCCTCATCGAGTATAAACAAAGTCCATTAAGTATAAAAGTTCTAATCGAGTATAACAAAGTCCCCTGATCGAGTATAACAAAGGCCCCTCATCGAGTATAACAAAGCCCCCTGCTCGAGTATTTAAAGTCCCCTGATCTTGTATAACAAAGGCCCTCATCGAGTATAACAAAGGCCCTTCATCGAGAATAACAAAGTCCCCTGGTCGAGTATAACAAAGCCGCCGAATCGAGTATAACAAAGTCCCCTGGTCGAGTATAACAAAGTCCCCTGTTCGAGTCTAACAAAGTCCCTTTATCGAGTATAACAAATTCCCCTTATCGAGTATAAATAAAGTCCCCTGATGGAGAATAACAAAGCCCCTTGATGAGTGTATAACAAAGTTCCTGATCGAGTATACCAACGTCCCCCAGATCGAGTATAATAAAAGTCTCCTTGGTCCAGTATAACAAAGTCCTGATCGAGTATAACAGCCCCCATCGAGTGGCAAAAGTCCCCTGGTCGAGTATAACAAAGTCCCTAGGTCGAGCATACCAAAGTCCCTGATCGATTATAACAAAATCCCACGGTCGAGTATAGCAAAGGGCCCTGATCGTGTAAGACAAAATCCCCTGATCGAGTATTAGAAAGTCACCTGATCGAGTATGACAAAGCCCCCTGGATGAGTATAACAAAGTTCCCTGATCGTGTATAACAAAGTCCCCTGATCGAGTATAACAAAGTCCCCTGATCGAGTATAACAAAGTCCCCTGGTCGAGTATGACAAAGCCCCCTGGATGAGTATAACAAAGTTCCCTGATCGAGTATAACAAAGTCCCCTGATCGAGTATAACAAAGTCCCCTGGTCCAGTATAACAAAGTCCCCTGATCGAGTATAACATATCCCCTGATCGAGTATAACAACGTCTCCTGGCCTAGTTTAACAAAGTCCCCAGATCGAGCATAACAAAGTCCCCTAATCGATTATAACAAAGTCCCCTGGACGAGTATGACAAACGGCCCTGATCGAGTAAGACTAAGTCCCCTCATCGAGTATAAGAAAGTCCCCTAATCATGTATAACAAAGGCCCCTGGTCGAGTGTAGCATATCCCCTGATCGAATATAAAAAAGGCCCCTAGTCGAGTATAACAAAGTCCTCTGATCGAATATAACAAAGTCCCCTGATCGAGTATAAATAAAGTCCCTGGATCATATAACAAAGACCCCTGATCTGAATATAAATATATATCCCTGATCGAGTATATAACAAAGTCCTCTTGGTCGAGTATGACAAAGTCCCCTGGATCGAGTGTAACAAAGTCCCCTGGTCGAGTATAACAAAGTCCCCTGATCGAGTATAACAAAGGCCCCTCACCGAGTATAGCAAAGTCCATTAATCAAAGATAGGAAAGTCCACAGATCTAGTATGACAAAGTCCCCTGATCAAGTATAAAAATATTCCCTGGTCGAGTATAACAAAGTCCCCTGATCGAGTATAACAATGTCCCCTGGTCGAGTATAGCAAAGTCTCCTGATCGAGTATAACAAAGCCCCCTGATCGAGTATAACATATTCTCTGATCGAGTATAACAAAGTCCTCTGGTCGAGTATGACAAAGTCTCCTGGTCGAGTATAACAAAGTTTTCTTATCGAGTATAACAAAGGCTCCTGGTCGAGTATAACAAAGTCCTCTGATCAAGTATAACAAAGTCCTTTGATCGAGTATAAAAAAGTCCCCTAATCAAGTATAAAAAAGTCCCCTGATCGAGTAAAACAAAGTCTCCTGATCGAGTATAACATATCCCCTGATCGAGTATAACAAAGGCCGCTAGTCGAGTATAACAAAGTCCTCTGATCAAGTATAACAAAGTCCTTTGATCGAGTATAAAAAAGTCCCCTAATTAAGTATAACAAAGTCCCCTGATCGAGTATGACAAAGCCCCCTGGATGAGTATAACAAGTTCCTCATCGAGTATAACAAAGCCCCCCTGTTCTGATTATAACAAAGTCCCTGGTCGGTATAATAAAAGTCCTGATCAGTATAACATATCCTGATCGAGTATAACATATCCCCCTGATCCGGAGTATAACAACGTCTACTGGCCTGGTTTTACAAATACTTGGGATCGAGAGCATAACAAAAGTTCCCCAACTCGATTATAACACAGGCCCTGGTCAGGTATAGAAGAGATCCCGTGATCGAGTATAACAAAGCCTTCTCATCGAGTATAACAAAGCCCCCTAATTGAGTCCAAAAAAGGCCTCTAATCGAGTATAAGAAAGTCCCCTGAACAAGTATAACAAAGCCGCCTAATCGAGTATAACAACGTCCCCTGGTCGAGTATAACAAATTCCCCTGTTCGAGTCTAACAAAGTCCCCTCATCGAGTATAACAAATTCCCCTTTTCGAGTTTAACAAAGTCCCCTTATCGAGTATAACAAAGTCCCCTAATCGAGTATAATAAAGGCCCCTGGTCGAGTATAACAAAGTCCCTGATCGATTAATACAAAGTCTCCTGATCGAGTATAACATATCCCCTGATCGAGTATAACTAAGTCCTCTGGCCGAGTATAACAAAGTCCCATGAAGGAGTATAACAAAGTCCCCTGGTCGAGTATAACAAAGTCCCCTGATCGATTATACCAAAGGCCCCTCATCGACTATAGCAAAGTTCATTGGTCAAATATAGGAAAGTCCACTGATCGAGTATGAGAAAGTCACCTGATCAAGTATAAAAACGTCCCCTTGTCGAGTATAACAAAGTCCTCTGATCGAGTATAACAAAGTCCCCTGGTCGAGTATAGCAAAGTCCCCTGGTCGAGTATAACAAAGCCCCCTCATCGAGTATAACAAAGGCCCCTAATCGAGTATAACAAAGTCCCCTGATTGAGTATAACAAAGTTCCCAGATCGAGTATAACAAAGTCCTCTGGTTGAGTACAACAAAGTCCCCTGATCGAGTATAACATATCCCCTGATCGAGTATAACAAAGTCCTCTGGTCGAGAATAAAAAAGTTCCCTGATCGCTTTTACAAAGTCCCTGGTCGTGTATAACAAAGTCCCCTAATCGAGTATAACAAAGGCCCCTCATTGAGTATAACAAAGTCCATTGATCAAGTATAAAAAAGTGCTCTGGTCGAGTATACCAAAGTCCCCTAATCGAGTATAACAAATTCTTCTGGTCGACTATAAAAAAGTCCCCTGATCGAGTATAACAAAGTCCCCTGATCGATTATAACAAAGTCCCTGGTGGAGTATAACAAAGTCCCCTGATCGAATTTAACAAAGTCCCCTGATCGAGTATAACAAAGGCCCTTCATCGAGTATAACAAACTCCATTGGTCAAGTATAAAAAAGTCGCCTCGTCGAGTATAACAAAGTCCTCTGATCGAATATAACAAAGTCCCCTGATCGAGTATAACATATCCCCTGATCGAGTATAACAAAGTCCTCTGCTCGAGTATAACAAAGTCCCCTCATCGAGTATAACAAAGTCCCTGGTCGAGTTTAACAAAGTCCCCTGATCGAGTATAACATATCCCTGATCGAGTATAACAAAGTCCTCTGGTCGAGAATAAAAAAGTTCCCTGATCGCTTTTACAAAGTCCCTGGTTGTGTATAACAAAGTCCCCTGATCGAGTATAACAAAGGCTCCTCATCGAGTGTAGCAAAGTCCTATGGTCAAATATAGGAAAGTCCACTCATCGAGTATAACAAAGTCCCCCGATCGAGTAAAACAATGGCCTCTGGTCAAGTATGAGAAAGTCCCCTGATCAAGTATAAAAAAGTCCCGTGGTCTAGTATAACAAAGTTTCCTAAACGAGTATAACAAAGTCCCCTGGTCGATTAAAGCAAAGTCCCCGGGTCGAGTATAACAAAGCTCCCTCATCGAGTATAACAAAGGCCCTAATCGAGTATAACAAAGTCCCCTGATCGAGTATAACAAAGTCCCCTGTTAGAGTATAACAACGTCCTCTGGTCGAATATACTAAAGTCCCCTGATCGAGTATAATAAAGTCCCCTGGTTGAGTATAACAAAGTCCCCTCATCGAGTATAACAAAGGCCCCTCATCGAGTATAACAAAGTCCATTGGTCAAGTATAAAAAAGTTCCCTAATCGAGTATAACAAAGTCCCATGATCGAGCATAACAAAGTCCCCTGATCGAGTATAACAAAGCCTCTTGATCGAGTATAACAAACTCCCCTGATCGAGTCCAAGAAAGGCCTCTAATCGAGTATAAGAAAGTCCCCTGATCGAGTATAACAGAGCCGCCTAATCGAGTATAACAAAGTCACCTGGTCGAGTATAACAAAGTCCCCTGTTCGATTCTAACAAAGTCCCCTTATCGAGTATAACAAATTCCCCTAATCGATTATAACAAAGTCCCCTGATGGAGAATAACAAAGCCCCTTGGATGAGTATAACAAAGTTCCCTGATCGAGTATAACAACGTCCCCTGATCGAGTATAATAAAGTCTCCTGGTCCAGTATAACAAAGTCCCCTGATCGAGTATAACAAAGTCCCCTCATCGAGTATAAAAAAGTCCCCTGGCCCGGTATAACAAAGTCCCTAGATCGAGCATACCAAAGTCCCCTGATCGATTATAACAAAGTCCCCCGGTCGAGTATAGCAAAGGGCCCTGATCGTGTAAGACAAAATCCCCTGAGCGAGTATAAGAAAGTCCCTGATCGAGTATGACAAAGCCCCCTGGATGAGTATAACAAAGTTCCCTGATCAAGTATAACAAAGTCCCCTGATCGAGTATAACAAAGTCCCCTGGTCGAGTATGACAAAGCCCCCTGGATGAGTATAACAAAGTTCCCTGATCGAGTATAACAAAGTCCCCTGATCGAGTATAACAAAGTCCCCTGGTCCAGTATAACAAAGTCCCCTGATCGAGTATAACATATTCCCTGATCGAGTATAACAACGTCTCCTGGCCTAGTTTAACAAAGTCCCCAGATCGAGCATAACAAAGTCCCCTAATCGATTATAACAAAGTCCCCTGGTCAAGCATAACAAAGGGCCCTGATCGAGTAACACTAAGTCCCCTCATCGAGTATAACAAAGTCCCTGATCCTAGTATAACAAAGCCCCCTGGACGAGTATAACAAAGACCCCTGAACCGAGTATAACAAAGTCCCCTGATCAAGTATAACAAAGACCCCGGATCGAATATAACATATCCCCTGATCGAGTATAACAAAGTCCTCTGGTCGAGTATGACAAAGTCCCCTGATCGAGTGTAACAAAGTCCCCTGGTCGAGTATAACAAAGTCCCCTGATCGAGTATAACAAAGGCCCCTCACCGAGTATAGCAAAGTCCATTAATCAAAGATAGGAAATTCCACAGATCTAGTATGACAAAGTCCCCTGATCAAGTATAAAAATGTTCCCTGGTCGAGTATAACAAAGTCCCCTGATCGAGTATAACAATGTCCCCTGGTCGAGTATAGCAAAGTCTCCTGATCGAGTATAACAAAGCCCCCTGATCGAGTATAACATATTCTCTGATAAAGTATAACAAAGTCCTCTGGTCGAGTATGACAAAGTCCCCTGGTCGAGTATAACAAAGTTTTCTTATCGAGTATAACAAAGGCTCCTGGTCGAGTATAACAAAGTCCCCTAATCAAATATAACAAAGTCCCCTAATCAAGTATAACAAAGACCCCGGATCGAATATAACATATCCCCTGATCGAGTATAACAAAGTCCTCTGGTCGAGTATGACAAAGTCCCCTGATCGAGTGTAACAAAGTCCCCTGGTCGAGTATAACAAAGTCCCCTGATCGAGTATAACAAAGGCCCCTCACCGAGTATAGCAAAGTCCATTAATCAAAGATAGGAAAGTCCACAGATCTAGTATGACAAAGTCCCCTGATCAAGTATAAAAATATTCCCTGGTCGAGTATAACAAAGTCCCCTGATCGAGTATAACAATGTCCCCTGGTCGAGTATAGCAAAGTCTCCTGATCGAGTATAACAAAGCCCCCTGATCGAGTATAACATATTCTCTGATCGAGTATAACAAAGTCCTCTGGTCGAGTATGACAAAGTCTCCTGGTCGAGTATAACAAAGTTTTCTTATCGAGTATAACAAAGGCTCCTGGTCGAGTATAACAAAGTCCTCTGATCAAGTATAACAAAGTCCTTTGATCGAGTATAAAAAAGTCCCCTAATCAAGTATAAAAAAGTCCCCTGATCGAGTAAAACAAAGTCTCCTGATCGAGTATAACATATCCCCTGATCGAGTATAACAAAGGCCGCTAGTCGAGTATAACATAGTCTTCTGATCAAGTATAACAAAGTCCTTTGATCGAGTATAAAAAAGTCCCCTAATTTAGTATAACAAAGTCCCCTGATCGAGTATGACAAAGCCCCCTGGATGAGTATAACAAAGTTCCCTCATCGAGTATAACAAAGCCCCCTGTTCGATTATAACAAAGTCCCCTGGTCCAGTATAACAAAGTCCCCTGATCGAGTATAACATATCCCCTGATCGAGTATAACATATCCCCTGATCGAGTATAACAACGTCTCTTGGCCTAGTTTAACAAATGCCCAGGATCGAGCATAACAAAGTCCCCAACTCGATTATAACACAGTCCCCTGGTCGAGTATAGGAAAGTCCCGTGATCGAGTATAACAAAGCCTTCTCATCGAGTATAACAAAGCCCCCTAATTGAGTCCAAAAAAGGCCTCTAATCGAGTATAAGAAAGTCCCCTGAACAAGTATAACAAAGCCGCCTAATCGAGTATAACAACGTCCCCTGGTCGAGTATAACAAATTCCCCTGTTCGAGTCTAACAAAGTCCCCTCATCGAGTATAACAAATTCCCCTTATCGAGTTTAACAAAGTCCCCTTATCGAGTATAACAAAGTCCCCTAATCGAGTATAATAAAGGCCCCTGGTCGAGTATAACAAAGTCCCTGATCGAGCATACCAAAGTCCCCTAATCGATTATAACAAAGTCCCCCGGTCGAGTATAGCAAAGGGCCCTGATCGAGTAAGACAAAGTCCCCTGATCGAGTATAACAAAGACCCCTGATGGAGAATAACAAAGCCCCCTGGATGAGTATAACAAAGTTCCCTGATCGAGTATAACAACGTTCCCTGATCGAGTATAACAAAGTCTCCTGGTCCAGTATAACAAATTCCCGTTATCGAGTATAACAAAGTCCCCTAACCGAGTATAAAAATGTCCCCTGGTCCAGTGTAACAAAGTCCCCTCATCGAGTAAAAAAAAGTCCCCTGATCGAGTATAACAACGTCTCCTGGCCTAGTTTAACAAAGTCCCCAGATTGAGCATAACAAAGTCCCCTTATCGATTATAACAAAGTCCCCTGGACGAGTATAACAAAGGGCCCTGATCGAGTAAGTCTAAGTCCCCTCATCGAGTATAACAAAGCCCTTTAAACGTGTATAACAAAGTCCCCTGGTCGAGTATAGCATATCCCCTGATGGAATATAAATAAGTCCCATAGTCGATTATAACAAAGTCCTCTGATCGAATATAACAAAGTCCCCTGATCGAGTATAACATATCCTCTGATCGAGTATAACAAAGTCCCTGGTGGAGTATAACAAAGTCCCCTGATCGAGTATAACAAAGGCCCCTCATCGAGTATAGCAAAGGGCCCTGATCGTGTAAGACAAAATCCCCTGATCGAGTATAAGAAAGTCACCTGATCGAGTATGACAAAGACCCCTGGATGAGTATAAAAAAGTTCCCTGATCGAGTATAACAATGTCCCCTGATCGAATATAACAAAGTCCCCTGGTCGAGTATGACAAAGCCCCCTGGATGAGTATAACAGAGTTCCCTGATCGAGTATAACAAAGTCCCCTAAACGATTATAACAAAGTCCCCTGGTCGAGTATGACAAAGGGCCCTGATCGAGTAAGACTAAGTCCCCTCATCGAATATAACGAAGTCCCCTGATCCTAGAATAAAAAAGCCCCTTGGACGAGTATAACAAAGTCCCCTGAACCGAGTATAACAAAGTCCCCTAAGCGAGTATAACATATCCACTGATCGAGTATAACAAATTCCCTGGTGGAGTATAACAAAGTTCCCTGGTCGAGAATAACAAAGTTTTCTAATCGAGCATAACAAAGGCCCTTGGTCGAGTATAACAAAGTCCTCTGATCAAGTATAACAAAGTCCCCTGATCGAGTAAAACAAAGTCCCC
>NW_024751213.1:0-8564 GCF_018991925.1 Homarus americanus
CTCAGACACTCCCAGGTACATCTCAGACACTCCCAGGTACATCTCCGACACTCCCAAGTACACCTCTGGCACTCCCAGGTACACCTCCGATATTCCCCGGTACACCTCCGATACTCCCAGGTACACATTTGACACTCCCAGGTACTCCACTGACACTTTCTGGTACACCTCTGACACTCCCAGGTAAACCTCTGACACTCCCAGGTACACCTCCGATACTCCCAGGTACACCTCCGATACTCCCAGGTACACCTCAGACACCCCCTGGTTTACCTCTGACACTCCCTGGTTCATCTGACACTCCCTAGTACACCTCTGACACTCACAGGTACACCTCTGACATTCCCAGGTACACCTCCGACACTCCCAGGTACACATCTGACACTCCCAGGTCAGACACTCCCACGTACACCCCTGACACTCCCAGGTACACCCCTGACACTCCCAGGTACACCTCAGACACTCCCAGGTACATCTCTGACACTCCCAGGTACAGCGCTGACACTCCCAGGTACACCTCTGACAATCCCAGGTACACCTCTGACACTCCCAGGTACACCTCTGACACTCCCAAGTACCCCCCAGACAATCCCAGATACACCTTTGACATTCCCAGGAACTCATCTGACACTCCCAGGTACACCTCAGACACTCCCAGGTACTCCTCTGACACTCCCAGGTACACCTCAGACAATCGCAGGTACACCTCTGACACTCCGAGGTATACCCCAGACACTCCCAGGTACACCTCTGACACTCCCAGGCACACCTCTGACACTCCCAGGTACACCTTTGACGCTCCCAGGTACTCCTCTGACACTCCCAGGTACACCTCAGACACTCCCAGGTACACCCCAGACACTCCCAGGTACACATCTGACACTCCCAGGTTACCTCTCACACTCCCAGGTACACCTCTGACACTCTCAGGAACACCTCCGACACTCCCAGGTATACCTCTGACACTTCCAGGTTCACCTCTGACACTCCCAGGTACACCAATGACACTCCCAGGTACACCCCTGACACTCCCATGTACACCACTGACACTACCAGGAACACCTCTGACACTCCCAGGTACTCCTTTGACGCTCCCAGGTACTCCTCTGACACTCCCAGGTACACCTCTGACCCTGCCAGGTACACCTCAGACACTGCCAGGTACACCTCAGACACTCCCAGGTACAGCTCAGACACTGCCAGGTACACCTCTGACACTCCCAGGTACACCTGTGTAATGATTGATTGTCAGACCAAAGCTTACAGCCCAGAATTATGTCACATATAACAGCGAGTACACCACAGACCTCGTGGTACCACCGCATTCCAGGTTGACACACCTCAGGTCGACCCTAGGGACTTGACCTGGCCCGCTAATGACGTGAGCCGGTGACCTACAACCGCACCTAGCCAAGACACCTGGCCAGGACCACACCTGCACACAATTATCCAGATCAAACCAGTTTAGTGTTAATTGTTAGAGGTCAGAAGCCGGCTGGGCCGACCCCATATAAAGGCCCTACAGTCCCGTCCACGGGCACTCCATTTCGGCATTCGAGTTTACCATTCGACAGTCCATTACGATTATCATTCCGGTTGCTGTCATCTCTCTCCCGTTCGGGTCGTCTCTCGGTTCACTAAGCAGAGTCACGCACGTCCCCTCCCCAGGTCAGGAGGGAGACCTCCCGACCAGACCACAGCATCACCAGCTAAGCAGATTCTCCCATAGGAGGCAGCCCAGCCAGCACTCACTGGGCCTACGTCAGGGTACACGTGAGTCTTGTCAGAACGTCCTAGGGTGAGTTACCTACTGTGGGAAGTGTATTCATTCAGGTGTGTCTGAGAGTCAGTGTCAAGTAACGTAAAGCATGATGTGTTAGTACCCCGATATAATAGTGATATTAATGTGTCCATGTCATTGAGTGAAGTAATAAATAGTTGTATCAAGAGGTGTTTAACAAGTTGTCCCTTTAAGAAGTGATATATGTGTATTGACATACGAGATAAGATAAGCGTAGTGACGCTGTGCAAATAACATCCAGGCCACGCTACCAAGTTTCCTATCTTTACATACCTTTACATCTCTACTCTCTATTCCTATATATATTCTTCCTCTTCTCTCTCTGTTTATTTTGTCTCATTACATTGGTGGCAGCGAACTATGACGTTAACCCACGCTCCCCTCGTCCCTTGTTATTGGTAACAGTGTACTTAACGTAAACCCATGCCTTCCCTCGGTTAGCCATAACACCTGGCTCGTTAGTTCAAAAGTGCGTGATAAGAAGTTCCTGCGTAGTAGCGTGAAAAGTGTCCTAGTGTGTCTCCGTTACAGCTCAAGTAAATGTCTCTCGTCGTGGTATGTGCGAATTTTTAATAGAAATATGTTCAGTGCTTAACGTAATTTCTCAGTGTCACCCGCTATCTGTGGCATTCTCAGTAGCCCAAGTACAGTTTGATTGTTGGTCAGTGTTAAATGTAGCCATTGTGTTTCAGTGATGAAAGCGGTGTCTGTACTAACTGTTATAACTTAACATGTCTTTTAACCTACATCCTCCTCCCTGTCCTAATCCTTACCTCACCCTCCTTACCCTTCCTCCCATCCCTGCCCCCCTGCCCCGCCCCTCCGTTCCGTGCACCTCCCCGCCCCGCGAAGCCTCGGTTTGGCCCGATCAACCACGCCTCGGCTCCTCCCCACCTCACCCGCAACGCACCAGCCTGGCTGGGCCTGGCCAGCCTCGCCTCGCCCCGCGCCGCCCTGCCTCGCCCCACCCCGCTCGGGTGACCTCACGTCCTTCTGACCCGCCCCGCCGCTTGACCACACTAATTCCCCGTCTTTTGTCCCGTAAGCTGTGTGTTGATGATGATGGTTAATATAAAGTAATATTGCGATGAATGCAGAGCTTCACTCAGTGTATTTTTATGCTATTATGATTTGTGATGTACTCTTTGACGCGCAGTGATAAATGATATTCAGTGTAGTGCGCAGAGCTTCACTCCCCGACCCAGCCTGATGAGAACATTGTCGGGACGGAAATGATAGTTGCCAAACATTGACCTAACATATAAAGTAAACTTTTTTTTTGCGAATGCACTTCCAACTAATCCATCACCCCTTTAGGATTGTTTCTCTGTCAAATGTCACACACAGTACCACCCATGGCCAGCCGGACGTCAACCACAGTACATACGAGCAGAGAAGAACCAGCATGATGAAAGCAGCGTGATGAATGCAGCTTGATGAAGGCAGCACGAAACCCACCACACACCACGTCACTTCTTTCAAGTCCTCCCTTGGTATAGGATTAAGAAGATTTTATATTTTTCTACTTTAGGAAGTAAGGAGTGTGGAATGGATCGCCACACAACGAACCCTGGTGAGCCCAGCCAGGGAGGGATTCACCACTGTGGAAGGTGTAAGACAGGACGGTCTTTGGTCTCGCCGACACTCACGTACGGAGGGCGAGCCCTGGTCCGCGGAACCTGCCTTACAGTCATCTAAGGAGACGACAGCCCAAACAGTGGACCGGCTTTCATCCCGGCCGGAGAGGGCCGGCAGCAGATGAACAGAAAATCGTCTGGAATATGTTGAAAATGATGATGTTGCAGAGAAGAAATGCAGATGAAGCAGAAAAATTCATCTGGAATATGACGGAAAACGAAGATGTATAAAGAAACTCAGATGGAGCAGAAAAATTCATCTGGAATATGACGGAAAACGAAGATGTATAAAGAAACTCAGATGGAGCAGAAAAATTCATCTGGAATATGAAAATGAAGATGTATAGAGGAAGAACGCAGATGGGACAGAAAACTCGTCTGGAAGAGTATAGAAACCAGGAGGAAGTGAGAAGAAGTCAGAAGGTGTGGAGAAACGACCTACAAGGTGCGGTATGTGAAGAAAGAAGACAGAAGATGCGCTATGTGAAGAAAGAAGACAGAAGATGTGCTGTCCTGACATCACAAGAAAGCCGATGATGAAGGACCAACCGACTACAGCTGCTGAGCTGCCGCCATCCCCTGTTTTTCAGATACCAGCCGGATGGAAGACGTGAGCTATGCCGGACCCAACTAATGTACTGATGTTGTTGATGTATAATAAAAAGATATCAATCCCCTAATATGTGAAGTAGGAACATTTTTTGTGTATTTTGAAGTATTTTCTCTGATTTTTGTTGATGTTTACTACAAAGAATGTCTTTTTTTTAGTCTCACTTTTTTCTATGAGTTCATTTGATCAATGTCTTGGACTATGAAACACGATGTTGTAGCTATATTACTGACTGAGATGAATTATTATTTTGACATGGGCTGATAAGGAAATGTAACACCTGCTATTGTTTGTAGGATGTGATTTGCAAGGTTGCCTCGGACACTATGCTACATATGAAGGATTTTTTCATTCTATGTTCACTTGCTATGTTTCCTTTTTCTCCTGGCATAGAAGCTTTGATCTTGGCGGGAGGTATAGTGAGCTTTGTCAGATCAAACTAGCGCCAGTAGAAAAACATACACCTATGAGATTGTTGGTTGTAAATGTGAGACTATGTTAGCGCCCCAGGGATTATCTTTGATACCACACGTGATGTTGCTGTCTATATGTGACATCAGTCTCTGTGATGAAGCTTTGGTCTTGGCGGGAGGTGTAATGAGTGATTGTCAGACCAAACCTTACAGCCCGGAATTATGTCACATATAACAGCAAGTACACCACAGACCTCGTGGTACCACCGCATTCCAGGTTGACACACCTCAGGTCGACCCTAGGGACTTGACCTGGCCCGCTAATGACGTGAGCCGGTGACCTACAACCGCACCTAGCCAAGACACCTGGCCAGGACCACACCTGCACACAATTATCCAGATCAAACCAGTTTAGTGTTAATTGTTAGAGGTCAGAAGCCGGCTGGGCCGACCCCATATAAAGGCCCTACAGTCCCGTCCACGGGCATTCAACTTTCCATATTCGGCATTCGAGATTCGATATTCGAGATTCCATTCGGGATTCCATTACGATTCTCATTCTGGTTGCTGTCATCTCTCTCCCGTTCGGGTCGTCACTCGGTTCACTAAGCAGAGTCACGCACGTCCCCTCCCCAGGTCGGGAGGGAGACCTCCCGTCCGGACCACGGCGTCGCCAGCTAAGCAGACCTTCCCATAGGAGGTAGCCCAGCCAGCACTCACTGGGCCTACGTCAGGGTACACGTGAGTCTTGTCAGAACGTTCTAGGGTGAGTTACCTACTGTGGGAAGTGTATTCATTCAGGTGTGTCCGAGAGTCAGTGTCAAGTAACGTAAAGCATGATGTGTTAGTACCCCGATATAATAGTGATATTAATGTGTCCATGTCATTGAGTGAATTAATAAATAGTTGTATCAAGAGGTGTTTAACAAGTTGTCCCTTTAAGAAGTGATATATGTGTATTGACATACGAGATAAGATAAGCGTAGTGACGCTGTGCAAATAACATCCAGGCCACGCTACCAAGTTTCCTATATTTACATTCCTATACTCTATACTCTCTCCTATATATATATATCTTCCTCTTCTCTGTTAATTCTGTCTCATTACAGGGCTGGGGCATGTGTGTGTCCCCAGGGGTCAGGCTATAAGGCATGTGTGTGTGTGTCCCCAGGGGTCAGGGCATAAGGCTGTGTGTGTGTGTGTGTGTGTGTGTGTTTCCCCAGAGTCAGGCTGCAAGGCATGTGTGTGTGTGTCCCCAGGGGTCCAGAGGCTGGCGGGCATGTGTGTCCCCACAGGGGTGGGGGCTGCTAGGCATGTGTGTCCCCCAGGGGTCAGGGCTGTGGGGCATGTATGTGTCCCCAGGGGTCAGGGCTATGGGGCATGTGTGTGTGTCCCCAGGGGGGTCAGGGCTGCACCTGTATGGGGCATGTGTGTGCATGTGCCCCAGAGGGGTCAGGGCTGTAAGGCATGTGTGCATGCCCCAGGGTTTAAAGAGAGCTCAAGGGCATGTGTGTGTGCCTCCCCCAGGATCAGGGCTGGGGCATGTGTGTGTGCCTCCCCCCCAGGGGGTCAGGGCTGTAGGGCATGTGTGTGTGTCCCCCAGGGGGTCAGGGCTGTAGGGCATGTGTTTGTGTCCCCCAGGAGGGGGACCTATGATGTGTAGCAACATAAAACTCTCCAGCAGTAGGTATAGAAGCATGTTAAAACAGAAGAGGTTGAAGCAGGAAGAAAATGAAGAGGAATTTTTTTTTAAAGAAACAGAATCAAAGAAAACAGAGTGAGAGGAAATGGCTCAAATATCAAGGAAGAGCTGAGAGGCCTTCCACCAACTAAAACAGAAGTATTTACTCTCCCTGAAAACACTAGCTGATGCAATTAAAACTCTGAATAAAACATAACCAATTTAGTGAATATTACATGGGAAAGAAAACTAAATATTTTGTTTGTATATATCATGGAACAGCTTATTTTTCTCTTTTTTTGTACTACATATGGTACTGAAACCCCAGTTGCTGGTGTTTAAGCCCCGTCCACACGATCGAACAGTGCCCGGCGGGCTTTGCTCGTTTACTGGGCAAAGCTTATGTGTTGTTGTTCACACGGGGGTGGTTGGCGGCAGTCATAGTGGGGCGCCGGTAGCTAGTAGGTGGTCGGCAGTGGCGGGTGCGGTTCGATCACCATGGTGTGTCGCAGGAATAATCGCCGGACAGTTAAAGCGAAGAGCATAGCGTTACGTACTATAATAATTGCTTCTATGTGCAAAAAAGAAGAACCAAATGCAGAAAAGGGAATGGTACAAAGAGTGGTGAGGTCGAAGAAAAGTATTGTGAAGTGATGCCACGATTTTACTTGAACTGCAAGATGGACATGAGCAAGACTTCACCAATTACATGAGCATGGACCCCAACACCTTTACAAACTTCTAGCGAAAGTGGAACCATAATAAAAAAAAACAGGATACCAATATGAGGGAGAGCATATCTGCAGAGGCTCGTCTAGAGTCAATGCTCATATATCTTTCAACTGGGTGCACCTACACGTCACTTCAGTATAGAACGAGGATATCAAAACAAAGTTTGTCTCGCATAATACCTGCAACTTGTCAAGCCATGTATGAAGTACTCAAGGAACATTACTTGCAGGTGAGATTTGTAGTACATAAAAATTCATTGAATAATGTTAGAATTATGATATGCATAGGCAGGAAGCTATGGGACTAGAGTGAGGAGAGCGGCAGGAAAGAACACACACGAATGTTCCCATTACATAAACAATCTCCCGCTTATTGTCACGCCAATAATGTACATTGTATAAGCTTATTTGGTTATACACTGGACATCTGGACCGAGCGGGGAACATATACTGATCACATTTGCAGTACTTAACTCAGGTTTTACAAAGTGCTAGTATATGTTCTGTGTTCTGTCAGTATCTCTGTTCACACCTCACCGACTTGAGGACCCGACCCCCGAGGTCAGCGGTGGCGTAGTGATCAGCTGTTTTTGACAGTCACCTGAGGTTCCAATAATAACACGTGTCTTGTATTGCAGACTTGTGTAATGTTAAATATTAATGACAATATTATAGGAATGTCGGTTTTCCGGTTTTATCGATTATTAATAATGAAAATAATATTAAAACATATTAGTATTTGTGAAGGGGGTAACCCTGCCATACACATGTGATACATGATGGACCTGTTTGGGACACTAGGTTGTTTGCAAATAAGTTATTGATGATTGACACAACTAGTATAGAGACAAACTTGATTTCATATAATAATTACATACACCCATCGTATGTAGTCCCAGGGTCAACTTCGTTTGTCTGGCACAGTCGTCGCTCCATATCCTGCAGCAAACCACCAGGCAGGCGGACCATAATTTCGCCCCCCTAGGCCCTGATGTGGGTCAGTGACCTGTGCTCGGGTGGGCTAATCCCCGTAAAAAAAAAAAAAAAAACTCTACATCACGAAGATGCCGAAAAACCAGCTTTTTGAAGCGAGACAGATTGTATGATTATGGAAACACAGAAGAAGGCAGAGTTTTCCACAGTTAAGCTTTGTGAGGAAAGAAGGATGTACTATAATGGGTTATTCTACTGTGACCGACATCCACAGAGAAATGGTGGGCACCGCCACTCTCTGTGATGTACATTGAAATCCCCTAGGTAGAGGATCTCTGTGTTGGGGTGTGTGGATAGCAACGACTCGTGGCAAGAAGTGAGATAGTCAAAGAGTTCTAAATAGTTGGTAGAGTTGGGAGAACAGTATAGGAAACAAAGAAAAATAGTCATAGTTGGTAGAGATATTTTGAGCCAGATGACATAATAAAGGGAAGATTCAAGATCCGTGAGTCGAGCTATAGGTGTACAGTCAGCCAATAAATATTCTGCACCCCCTTGGTTTGATGGCCTCTGCAACGATCACTGACTGAGGCCATGTTAATTTGGTAAGGTTGGTATTTCTGGTTGTGTGATGCATTGTATAACCAGTATGATGCACTTTTTATATCACATATAGTTAATAAAGAGAAATTAACAGGAATCACCCGCGTAAATGAGTGTTGTTCAGAATTGTGTAACACCATAAATGTGCAGATTTT
>NW_024751214.1:0-10967 GCF_018991925.1 Homarus americanus
AAATGTGGGAATACCAGACTGTTTACCTTTTTAGTAATAAATAATAAATCAGACTAAAGTTAGGATAATATAATTGACATTGCTGGATTCCTTGTAAAACCAGGAATATTTTGAATATAAATATCATATATTTTGCACAAAAGATAACATATTTACTCAAGAGTAAACATTATATCTAAAATTTTTATGTCTAATGCAAAATCTATGATGTTTATATTCAAAATGATCATCAAATTGTAAGAATTCCAGCAATGTAAATTATATTCTGGCCGGGTAATTTGTATGAATTTTATGAGCTAAAACAAATATCTTCAATTAATAAAAAAGAAATATTTTTCACAACACTATCTGTCAATCAAAGTACCCAACCTTGCCTCCCCCCCTCTTCCAACCAGCCAGATGGTCAGTCCGTCCCAACCCTCCCGCCCACCTCCCACCAACCCTCCCTTCAAGAGAAAGAGTGGGTGAAAAAACTAGATTTTATCATTTAGTATTAAATAATACCTCAGATTAAAGTTAGGATAATATAATTGACATTGCTGGATTCCTTGTAAGACCAGGAATATTTTGAATATAAATGTCATATATTTTGCACAAAAGATAACATATTTACTCAGAGTAAACATTATATCTAAAATTTGTATGTCTAATGCAAAATCTATGATGTTTATATTCAAAATGATCATCAAATTGTAAGAATTCCAGCAATGTAAATTATATTCTGGCCGGATAATTTTTATGAATTTTATGAGCTAAATAAAAAAATTATACTTCACCCGTGTAAAGGGGTACACCCACCGCGGAATGTGAGCATCCTGGGTTCTGGCAGGGCACCGCGTAAATGTGGAAACGCGGAATGTGGGACCGAGTAAAGTAGAGGGTTGACTGTATTATAAATAAATAAACAAATAATTCGGTAAATCTATTTCAAGTAAATGGAAAATAAGCAAACAAATGTTATTTAACAAGACGCTTCTCTCTGGCTCGGGGTGAGATGTAGGGGTAGATAACAAGGCTATTTATAGCCCGTCTTTGTGTCTGAAGTGGCCAGTACCCTAATGCACCATAAATAATTCATTGAACATTCATTTTTTGTATAAAGTATATTCAGTACAAACATATATATATATATATATATATATATATATATATATATATATATATATATATATATATATATATATATATATATATATATATATATATATATATATATATATATACAGGTAGTTCTGCTATAACGCGATAGTAGTGTTCTTGTAAAACATCGTGTTATAGAAATTCGTGTAATAGAAATAACAGGGCTTATGGAGAAAATAGGGTTAGGTGCAGATTACTCCAAATCGAAAAAAAATTTCGTAGTTAGCCTAACACAAAGGATAGCACAGTCTAACTAAATGTTACATTCATATCTAATAATGAAATCATACAGTAAATGTTACACTTTACCTTGAAAAAATATGAATATAACTTGATGGGGGATAAGGGTGATGTTGAGGCTGAGGAGTCATGAAACATCAAGCTTTTCTTCAAGTGTTATAGCCTTTCTTTTACGATCACCACCGGAAATGCGATCACCAGAGTGCTTCCCAGAGATATTCTTCTTTTCCATAGTCACAAAATTGGAGAAACAGTAATCAGAATTCACTGAGGACACTTAAAAACTTCACGTGTTTCAAACAAAGTGTGGAGTAAACAGAGCGCGCGGGTCTAAAACGCTATGTATTTTGTTTTTCTCTTATTTAAAATTTTACATTTTACATATACTGTACAGGTATACTGTATACATAAATATTACATAAATTATTTCTGCAATTCTTCACAAACAAAACACATAAATCAATTGAACATGTGATGTCGAACGTGAACTGTAAACACTGCATAACCCCGCACCAAGCCACAATGTACAGTACACTTTAAACGCTACTTATTTTGTTTTTCTCTCTTATTTAGAATTTTACAATTTACATATACTGTACAGGTATTTCTTCACAAACAAAACACATAAATCAATTGAACAAGTGATGTCGAACGTGAACTGTAAACATTGAGCCAAGCCACAACACTGTACAGTACACTTTAACACTTTAAACGCTACGTATTTAGTTTTTCTCTTTTATTTAAATTTTTACAATTTACACACACACACACACACATATATATATATATATATATATATATATATATATATATATATATATATATATATATATATATATATATATATATATATATATATATATATATATATATATTGTAATTTACATATTATTCATATTATGCTAGAGCGCCCACAAAACATGAGAAACGTTTGAGTCCCCCAGTAGAGATGTCCGTTCTCTATCCACTCCAGGATGTCCGTTTTCTTTTTGTGTACTCGCTCAGGGACTCAAGTATTTCTGTATATGACACAGGATGATAAGGGAATTTGAATTTATTTGTTTATTTATTTATATATAATATACTGTAATATATTAAATATACTGCAAGTATTTTCTTTAATTTATATACGTGTTTCGCGAAAAAGGGAGGCTACATTTATGGTGATCGTTAAGGACCAAACTCCGAATCCATGACGTGACTTCTGTTCATTATTTATATCCTAAATTTACCACTGTAGGTAGTTTCAAGAATTAATGCAGTCATTTACTGAATATTCTTTGCAAAAAAATAAATTTTAAATGAATTATTTATAAGAGATAAGTATTATGATCAGTAAATATACAGATATGCATTACTGACCACCTCCGAACACAAGGACGGCTAAAAATAGCCACAGGCGGTCACAGTCAAGGTCACTTTCCCTTTCTTGTCACTGGCAAATGGGGGTGGGGGGGTTGATAATAGCAGCTGTGTTTATTACGGTATGTTAGACTGGTTTATAATACATTTTTATTATTTTAATATACCAGTAATCTTCATTTTAATCCAGCTTACCAAACGTAAGTTTCAGTATAAAATAATTAGTGGTACTGTAGGACCTTGTGAGTGGTTTACTGTATACATAAATATTACAAATTATTTCTGCAATTCTTCACAAACAAAACACATAAATCAATTGAATATGTGATGTCGAACGTGAACTGTAAACACTGTGTGTGATGTAGAGAGAGCGCGGGTGTAAAACGCTATGTAATTTGATTTTCTCTTTTATGTAAAATTTTACAATTTACTTATAATATATAGGTATACTGTATACATAAATATTACATACATTATTTCTGCAATTGTTCACAAACAAAACACATAACTCAATTGAACATGTGATGTCGAACGTGAACTGAAGCCACAACAACCGTTCGAGTGGAATTGCGTTAGAGCAAACGAGTTCGCGTTTTACAAATATCGTTCCTCAATTCATAAATCGCGTTCGAGCAAATTCGCGTTGTCAAAACACGCGTTATAGCAGAACTCACTGTATATATATATATATATATATATATATATATATATATATATATATATATATATATATATATATATATATATATATATATATATATATATATATATATATATATATATATATATATATATATATATATATATATATATATATATACACACAGTATTAATTTCTACTAACATGTTTCACTTAACGCGTTTTATCATATATGCGGTGCCTCGCCAGAGCTGAACTTTCACTTAACACGGATTTTTTCCACATATACGCGGTGAGTGTCCGGCTCGAGACGCCATTTTTAGATTTGCCCCTCCCGCCACCCGCCACCCTGCCTGACTGCCTGTTTTAGCTCATAAAATTCATACAAATTACCCGGCCAGAATATAATTTACATTGCTGGAATTCTTATAATTTGGTGATCATTTTGAATATAAACATCATATATTTTGCATTAGACATACAAATTTTAGATAAAATGTTTTCTCTAGTAAATATGTTATCTTTTGTGCAAAATATATGACATTTATATTCAAAATATTCCTGGTCTTACAAGGAATCCAGCAATGTCAAATATATTATCCTAACTTTAGTTTGAGGTATTATTTATTAAAATTTAGTGGTTTTCCCACACATCTCCTTGGGACGGTTGGTGAGGGGTGGGGGGGGGAGGGAGGGACCGACCGACCATCTGTTACCCCGTGAAGAATATATTTTTTTTTTTATTAACTGAAGATATTTGTTTTAGCTCATAAAATTCATACAAATTACCCGGTCAGAATATAATTTACATTGCTGGAATTCTTATAATTTGATGATCATTTTGAATAGAAACATCATATATTTTGCATTAGACAAAATTTTTAGATAAAATGTTTAATCTGAGTAAGAATGTTATCTTTTGTGCAAAATATATGATGTTTATATTCAAAATATTCCTGGTCTTACAAGGAATCCAGCAATGTCAATTATATTATCCTAACTTTAATCTGAGGTATTATTTAATACAAAATGTTAAAATTTATTTTTTTCACCCACTCTTTCTCTTGGTGGGAGGTGGGGGGGAGGGTTGGGACTGACCGCGCGGTTGGAAGAGGGGGGAGGCAAGGTGGGGTACTTTGATTGACAGATAGTGTCCTGAAGAATATTTTTTTCTTTATTAACTGAAGATATTTGTTTTAGCTCATAAAATTCATACAAATTACCCGGCCAGAATATAATTTACATTGCTGGAATTCTTATAATTTGGTGATCATTTTGAATATAAACATCATATATTTTGTATTAGACATACAAATTTTAGATAAAAAATTTTCTCAGAGTAACTATGTTATCTTTTGTGCAAAATATATGACATTTATATTCAAAATATTCCTGGTCTTACAAGGAATCCAGCAATGTCAATTATATTATCCTAACTTTAGTTTGAGGTATTATTTATTAAAATTTAGTGGTTATCCCACACATCTCCTTGGGACGGTTGGTGGGGGGTGGGGAGGAGGGAGGGACCGACCGACCATCTGTTACCCTGTGAAGAATTATTTTTTTTTTTATTACCTGAAGATATTTGTTTTAGCTCATAAAATTCATACAAATTACCCGGTCTGAATATAATTTACATTGCTGGAATTCTTATAATTTGATGATCATTTTGAATATAAACATCATATATTTTGCATTAGACATACAAATTTTAGATAAAATGTTTTCTCTAGTAAATATGTTATCTTTTGTGCAAAATATATGACATTTATATTCAAAATATTCCTGGTCTTACAAGGAATCCAGCAATGTCAATTATATTATCCTAACTTTAATCTGAGGTATTATTTAATACAAAATGTTAAAATTTATTTTTTTCACCCACTATTCTCTTGAATGGACGATTGGTGGGGGTGGGGGGGAGGGATGGGACTGACCGCGCGGTTGGAAGAGGGGGGAGGCAAGGTGGGGTACTTTGATTGACAGATAGTGTCCTGAAGAATATCTTTTTTTTTATTAACTGAAGATATTTGTTTTAGCTCATAAAATTCATACAAATTACCCGGCCAGAATATAATTTACATTGCTGGAATTCTTATAATTTGGTGATCATTTTGAATATAAACATCATATATTTTGCATTAGACATACAAATTTTAGATAAAATGTTTTCTCTAGTAAATATGTTATCTTTTGTGCAAAATATATGACATTTATATTCAAAATATTCCTAGTCTTAAGGGCGAATCCAGCAATGTCAAATATATTATCCTAACTTTAGTTTGAGGTATTATTTATTAAAATTTAGTGAAGCTCTGGCCACATCTCCTTGGGATTATTGGTGGGGTGGGGGAGGGAGGGGACCGACCACCATCTGTTACCCCTGAAGAATATATATTTTTTTTTTTATTAAATCTTTCAAAGATATTTGTTTAGCCTCATAAATCATGGGCTAAAATTACTGTCAGACTATACTTACAATTTCTTATACTTGATTATTTTTGAATATAAATATGGTTTTGCATTAGACATACAAATTTTAGAGATAAAATGTTTTCTTAGTAACATGGGCAGCATATTCTTTGTGCAAAATATATGACATTTATATTCAAAATATTCCTGGTCTTACAAGGAATCCAGCAATGTCAATTATATTATCCTAACTTTAATCTGAGGTATTATTTAATACAAAATGTTAAAATTTATTTTTTTCACCCCACATCTCTTGAAGGGACGATTGGTGGGGGGTGGGGGGAGGGTTGGGACTGACCGCACGGTTGGACGAGGGGGGGGAGGCAAGGTGGGGTACTTTGATTGACAGATAGTGTCCTGAAGATTATTTTTTTTTTTATTAACTGAAGATATTTGTTTTAGCTCATAAAATTCATACAAATTACCCGGTCAGAATATAATTTACATTGTTGGAATTCTTATAATTTGATGATCATTTTGAATATAAACATCATATATTTTGCATTAGACATACAAATCTTAGATAAAATTTTTAATCTGAGTAAGTATGTTATCTTTTGTGCAAAATATATGACATTTATATTCAAAATATTCCTGGTCTTACAAGGAATCCAGCAATGTCAATTGTATTATCCTAACTTTAGTTTGAGGTATTATTTATTAAAATTTAGTGGTTTTCCCCCAAAAATTTCTCAGAGGGAAGAGCCAGCAGTGTAGTGTGAGAAGAGGGGAAGGGAGTTGAGTCCATTATTTGAATGGACATTAACTTGGCGACTGTATTTCTCTATTTCTCTTAAGTATTAATTGTGTGCATGTACCATCATAAAATTAAGATGTTATTTTTACTACAACATAGTTATGTGTCTTCAAAAAGTGGAGTTTGGGGGTCGGGCTGGTTTCTATTGGAATTAATCCCATATGTTCTGTTGTTCACTTAATGCGGATTTCACTTAACACGGGACCCTCTGGGTTCTATTGACCGCGTTAAGTGGGGTACAACTGTATATAAATATGTTTGTGTAATAAATGTATGTAGTAAGTACATACTGGTAACCTTTTCACTCAAATCCAAATGAAACACCACAATTAGAATACGGTGGTTGCTGTTGAACCACCTGTTGTATAAATAGTCGGAACAGTCACACCACCGAGACGAGGGAACACTCCCACCACCGATCGTCTCGTGCGAAGCAAGCGTATAAATGAAAGAAAATACTTGCAGTGTGTTTAATATGTTACAGTATATTATAAATAAATAAATAAACAAATAAATCGGTAAATCCATTTCAAGTAAATGGAAAAATTTTACTCGACACCGACATTAGTTCCAGTTACCGGTAAATAGCAGACGCTTCAGTGACGTCACTTGTGTTTACACTACACCAGCGGGTAATATTTGATGACATTACTTGAAGTGAATTGGCCTTATTTTAAAAAATCAAGGATGGTTGGTAAAGGACTACTGAGTCAGTGGGTAAGTGTCACATTTGGGGTACTGGTCTTATACAGCAAATAGAGCTCAAAAGCTACTTTTTAAATGGAAATTTGGGGGGGGCGTCTTATGCACCCCGCCGCCTTATAGGCCGTGATATACGGTAATGTAGTCAGCTGAATGCACATGGGGCCCCCATAATTTTCTAATTATACATGGAGACTACATTAACTGGAAACGTTTCGTTATAGAAAATGCGTGTGTCATTTGGGGGGTGGGGGGAAATGGTCACAACTGCGGCAGTTGTAAGTCGGGGTCTAGAGATATATATATATATATATATATATATATATATATATATATATATATATATATATATATATATATATATATATATATATATATATATATATATATATATATATATATATATATATATATATACATATACATATATACATACAGTCGGCCCTTCACATACGCGGGTTTAGCATTCACGGATTCGCAAATACGCGGATTGCCCCGCCAAAGGAATATTCTGTACATTGAAGTAATTGAAGTACATTCAAATCGCGCGCCATTCAACTCACGCGCGGCACCGAACACGGGACACCGCCCGCTCCCGCAACCTCACACACACGCATAGCTCTCCCTCACTCAGTCAGTCTAGCTGTAACCACGCTTGTGTTGACATCAGCATTGTAGTTGCAAAAATATTACATTTCCGTGAATGTATTATATCAAGCACAGTATGAATAGAATATCACTAATATAAGAGTATTTTAACCGAAAACTACTAAAAAAA
Source organism: Homarus americanus (assembly GCF_018991925.1). Classification (NCBI taxonomy): domain Eukaryota; kingdom Metazoa; phylum Arthropoda; class Malacostraca; order Decapoda; family Nephropidae; genus Homarus; species Homarus americanus. The sequence continues at coordinate 8,092 of NW_024751214.1, forward strand.
CGAGTAACATATCTTGAACATCGGAAGGTTAGGTAAAGTCTTTTGTTTTCATGTAGTTTATCCTAATTTACATTGAAATGCATTACGTTTCAGCAAAACTACTATTTATTTCTGAGAATATGGAAATGTAATATTTTGCTGAAATGACGTTGGTATTACAGTGGAAAGTGACGAAAGCAATGACTCACTTTCTTTCGTTCAAAAGATGTTACCGTAATCGCTTTTCGAATGGTTTTCAGTTAAAAAACTGTTGTATTACAATAATATTCTATCCTAATTCACTTGTGATGCAACAGTTTTTTTAACTGAAAACCATTCGAAAAGCGATTACGGGAACATCTTTTGAACGAAAGAAAGCGAAAGTCATTGTTTTCGTCACTTTCCACTGTAATACCTACGTCATTTCAGCAAAAATATTACATTTCCGTGAATGTAGTATATCAAGCACAGTATGAATATAATATCATTGTAATATAACAGTATTTTAACCGAAAACTATTAAAAAAACGAGTAACATCTCTTGAACATCGGAAGGTTAGGTAAAGTCTTTTGTTTTCGTCATGTATTTTATCCTATTTTACATTGAAATACATCACGTTTCAGCAAAACTACTACAGTGGGGTACGCTATCACGAATCTAATTTGTTCTAGAACCTTGTTCGTTATAGCATTCATTCGTTATAGGATTAATCCGTTCCAGGCTCCCAAATACAACCACTTAACACTGAAAAATATAATATAAAAATGTAAAAATTTAAAAAAAAGTGCATAAATATGCATCTAAACCCCTGAAATAAAGAATATCATTAATACTTGTAATAAAAAAACAATAAATTAAAAAAAAAAAAAATAAATAAATAATAATAATAATAATAATAATACTAATAATAATGTTCGTTGTAGGAGTTTCGTTTGTTATAGCATTCTCAATTTTATAGGTAAAACCGTTCGTTATAGGAATATTCGTAGTAGAATCCATTCGTTATAGCATACCCCACTGTATTTATTTCTGAGAATATATTCATTCAGGCACAGTTTAAGTAAAATATACATGTGCTGTAACATTTTTTTAATTGAAAACGATTCGAAAAACACGTACCCTCTAGCCCTGCTCAAGAAGACTGGGAGGAGCTGTTTGGTGCTTAAGACGATGACAAGGAAAATGATTTTGATGGATTTTAATGAAAATATTCAGAAAGACCCTGGCACTGTCAAGGAAAGTGGCTGCTGAAGGCTTCCAGGACATGGCAGAGGACGAGATTAGGGAGCTAATTGAAGAGCACGACACTGAGCTGACCGAGGAGGATCTACAGGAGTTAGTAGACTCAGGCAAGGAAGAGGAAGCGAAAGGGAAAGAGGATGAGGAAGAGCACCAAGAAATAACGTTGGAGAAGTTGGGGGAGATGACCAGGAATATTGAGGCACTGAAAAACCTGGCCTATAGTATGGATCCCTCCATGGTGCGTGCCCTGAAATTCACGCGAGGGATGGATGACGTTTTCGCTCCATACAAAAACATCATGGAAGAAATGAAAGAAAGAGACGACAACTCCACATCACCATGTTCTTTGATCACCGAAGGAGAGATTTAACACCATCAATCGCTGGCGGCAGTGAGGAAGCAGCTGAATCCACTGTTGCCCCCACCTCACCACCCGTTATGGAATTGAGTGACGATGAGCCCGATGACCCCCGTCCTGTCGCCGAGGATAGGTACTGTACAGTAAAGTGAAATTTTTATCTCTTTTTTTTTAATAGCTTTTCTTGCTATGTTTATTGTTTGTAAAAATGCACAGCACAGTACAGTTCAGTACTGTACATAGGAAGTGGAGGTGCAGTTATTCACAAAACATTTGTGTTCGTTGTCGGTAGTAGTGACGGGGAGGAGGCAGAGGTGGTGGAGGAGGCAGAGGAGGTGAGGAGGGAGCGAGTTGGGAGGAGTGGTGACCTTGGACGCGGGAGCAGGGACTAGTGGAGATGCCAGCCAGTACATTACGGGTGTATTAATTGTTTTTATAGCTATTTTTGCATTTTAATATTAAATATTGTACATTACATTTCAACAAAACTACCATTTATTTCTGAGAACATGGAAATGTAATATTTTTGCTGAAATGATGTACGTATTACAGTGGAAAGTGGGATAAAATTGTGACGAAAGCAATGACTCTCTTTCGTTCAAAAGTTGTTACCGTAATCGCTTTTCGAATGGTTTTCAGTTGTGGGATTATAAGGCTAATGATAGGATAGAATATTATTGTAATACAGTACGAGTACAACAGTTTTTTAACTGAAAACCATTCGAAAAGCGATTACGGTAAAATCTTTTGAATAACGAAAGAAAGCGAAAGTTATTGTTTTCATAATTTTATCCCACTTTCCACTGTACAGTAATATGTACGTCATTTCAGCCAAAATATTAGATTTCCATATTTATTTCTGAGAATATAATCATTCAGTCACAGTTAAGGTTAAATATACTTGTGATGTAATATTTTAATGAAAATACGGTATCGTAGTTTCCTTTTGTATCAAATTTAATTAACAAAGATTGATGTTTCAAATGTAATGAACAAAAATTTATGTACAGTATCCATAAATAAACTTTAACAAATGAATACTTTGTTTTACATCATCCTGTGTATACCATACCATGGATTTGGCTACTTTGGGCTAGCTATGATGATGCAAGAGACTGCCCTGGCGACTGTACCGACACTAACAGCTGGTGGTGCGTTGGTGCATCGTTTCCATTGTTTACTGGTAGTTACTGGTAAATATTTTTCAACGTAATGAAACTATTACCCTTTTAGAGGTCGACCCCCAATTTTTTGCAAAATAATTTGGTCTTAAAAACTCGAACTACACACAGGTAT
>NW_024751215.1:0-13874 GCF_018991925.1 Homarus americanus
CCTAATCGAGTATAACAAAGGCCCCTCATCGAGCATAACAAAGTTCATTGGTCAGGTATAAAAAAGTTCTCTGGTCGAGTATAACAAAGCCCCCTGTTCGAGTTTAACAAAGTCCCCTAGTCAAATATAGCAAAGTCCCCTGTTCGAATAAAACAAAGCCTCCTGATCGATTATAACAAAGTCCCCTAATCGAGTATAACAAAGCCCCCTGGTCGATTATAACAATGTCCCCTGGTCGAGTATAGTAAAGTCCCCTGACCGAGTACAACAAAGCCTCCTGATCGAGTATAACAAAGTCCCCTAATCGAGTCCAAAAAAGGCCTCTAATCGAGTATAATAAAGTCGCCTGATCTAGTATAACAAAGGCCCTTGATCGAGTCTAACAAAGGCCCCTGATCGAGTATAAGAAAGTCCCCTGATCGAGTATAACAAAGCCGCCTAATCGAGTATAACAAAGTCCCCTGGTCGAGTATAACAAAGTCCCTGTTGAATAACAAGTCCCTTATCGAGTATAACAAATTCCCTTATCGAGTATAACCAAAGTCCCCTACTATCGAAAATTATAACAAAATTCCTAATCGGGGCATAATAAAGGCCCTGGTCCGGGTATAAGAGTCCCTGATCCGAGAATGTAAAAGTCCCTAATCAAGTATAACAAAGTCCCTGATCGAGGTATAACAAAGTCCCTGATCGAGTATAAGCATATCCCTCATCGGTATAACAAAGTCCCTGGTCAGTATATAAGAGGTCCTGATCGAGTATAACAAAGACCCCTCATCGAGTATAGCAAAGTCCATCGGTCAAATATAGGAAAGTCCACTGATCGAGTATTACAAAGTCCCCGGATCAAGTATAAAAAAGTCCCCTAGTCGAGTATAACAAAGTCCCCTGATCGAGTATGACAAAGTCCCCTGGTCGAGTATAACAAAACCCCCTCATCAAGTATAACAAAGGCCCCTAATCGAGTATAACAAAGTCCCTGATTGAGTATAACAAAGTCCCCTGATCGAGTATAACATATCCCCTGATCGAGTATAACAAAGTACTCTGGTCGAGTATAAAAAAGTCCCCTAATCGAGTATAACAAAGTCCCCTGCTCGAGGATAACAAATGCCCCTGATCGAGTATAACAAAGGGCCCTCATCGAGTATAAGAAAGTCCATTGGACAAGTATAAAAAAGTCCCCTGGTCGAGTATAACAAAGTCCCCTCATCGTGTAGAACAAAGTCCCCTGGTCGAGTATAGCAAAGTCCCATGATCAAGTATAACAGAGCCTCCTGATCGAGTATAACAAAGTCCCCTGATCGAGTATAACATATACCCTGATCGAGTATCACAAGTCCCTGGTGGAGTATAACAAAGACCCCTGGTCGAGTATAACAAAGTTTTCTAATCGAGCATAACAAAGGCCCCTGGTCGAGTATAACAAAGTCCTCTAATCAAGTACAACAAAGTCCCCTGGTCGAGTATAGCAAAGTCCCCTGATCGAATAAGACAAAGCCTCCTGATCGAGTATAACTAAGTCCCCTAATCGTGTATAACAAAGCCCCCTGCTCGAGTATAAAAAAGTCCCTAATCGAGTATAACAAAGGCCCCTGTTCGAGTTTAACAAAGTCCCCTGATCGAGTGTAACAAAAGTCCCCTAATCGAGTATAACAAAGTCCCCTAATCGAGTATAAAAATGTCCTCTGGTCCATTGTAACAAAGCCCCCTGATCGAGTATAAAAAAGCCCCCTTGCCCAGAATAAAAAAGTCCCTAGATCGAGCATACCACAGACCCCTCATCGATTATAACAAAGTCCCCCGGTCGAGTATAGCAAAGGGCCCTGATCGAGTATAAAAAAGTCCCCTGATCGAGTATAACAAAGCCTGATTAAAGGTATAACAAGTTCCTGAACGGTATAACATAGTCCCTGATAAAGGTATATAACCGAGTCCCTGCTCCAGTAACAAAAGTCCTTGATCGAGTATAACATATCCCTGATCGAGTATAACACAAAGTCCCCTGATCATTCTCATATATCCCCTCATCAGGTATAACAAAGTCCCCTGGTCGAGTATAACAAAGTCCCCTGATCGAGTATAACAAAGACCCCTCATCGAGTATACCAAAGTCCATTGGTCAAATATAGGAAAGTCCACTGATCGAGCATGACAAAGTCCCCTGATCAAGTATAAAAAAGTCCCCTGATCAAGTATAAAAAAGTCACCTGGTCGGGTATAGCAAAGTCCCCTGGTCGAGTATAACAAAACTCCCTCACCAAGTATAACAAAGGCCCCTAATGTCGGTATAAACAAAAGTCCTGATTGAGTAGCAAGAATCCCTGATCGAGGTATAACATATCCCTGATCGGGTATAACAAAAGAGTCACTCTGATGGGGTATAAAAAAAAGTCCCCTAATCGAGTATAACAAAGTCCCCTGCTCGAGGATAACAAATGCCCCTGATCGAGTATAACAAAGGGCCCTCATCGAGTATAAGAAAGTCCATTGGACAAGTATAAAAAAGCCCCCTGGTCGAGTATAATAAAGTCCCCTCATCGTGTATAACAAAGTCCCCTGGTCGAGTATAGCAAAGTCCCATGATCAAGTATAAAAGAGCCTCCTGATCGAGTATAACAAAGTCCCCTGATCGAGTATATCATATACCCTGATCGAGTATCACAAGTCCCTGGTGGAGTATAACAAAGACCCCTGGTCGAGTATAACATAGGTTTTCTAGTCGAGCATAACAAAGGCCCCTGGTCGAGTATAACAAAGTCCTCTAATCAAGTACAACAAAGTCCCCTGGTCGAGTATAGCAAAGTCCCCTGATCGAATAAGACAAAGCCTCCTGATCGAGTATAACTAAGTCCCCTAATCGTGTATAACAAAGCCCCCTGCTCGAGTATAAAAAAGTCCCTAATCGAGTATAACAAAGGCCCCTGTTCGAGTTTAACAAAGTCCCCTGATCGAGTGTAACAAAAGTCCCCTAATCGAGTATAACAAAGTCCCCTAATCGAGTATAAAAATGTCCTCTGGTCCATTGTAACAAAGCCCCCTGATCGAGTATAAAAAAGCCCCCTTGCCCAGAATAAAAAAGTCCCTAGATCGAGCATACCAAAGACCCCTCATCGATTATAACAAAGTCCCCCGGTCGAGTATAGCAAAGGGCCCTGATCGAGTATAAAAAAGTCCCCTGATCGAGTATAACAAAACCCCCTGGATGAGTATAACAAAGTTCCCTGAACGAGTATAACATAGTCCCCTGATCCAGTATAACAAAGTCCCCTGCTCCAGTATAACAAAGTCCCTTGATCGAGTATAACATATCCCCTGATCGAGTATAACAACGTCTCCTGGCCGAGTTTAACAAAGTCCCCAGAACGAGCATAACAAAGTCCCCTAATCGATTATAACATAGTCCCATGGTCGAGTATAACAAAGGGCACTGATCGAGTAAGACAAAGTCCCCTCATCGAGTATAACAAAGTCCTCTGATGCTAGTATAACAAAGCCCCCTGGACGAGTATAACAAAGTCCCCTGAACCGAGTATAACAAAGTCCCCTGATCGAGTATAACATATCCCCCGATCGAGTATAACAAGTTCCTGGTGGAGTATAACAAAGTCCCCTGGTCGAGTATAACAAAGTACTCTGATCAAGTATAACAAAGTCCCCTGATCGAGTATAACAAAGTCCCCTAATCAAGTATAACAAAGTCCCCTGATCGAGTATAACAAAGTCCCCTGATCGGGTATAACATATCCCTTGATCGAGTATAACAAAGCCCCCTGGACGAGTATAACAAAGTCCCCTGAACCGAGTATAACAAAGTCCCCTGATCAGTATAACAAGTTCCTGGTGGAGTATAACAAGTTCCTGGTGGAGTATAACAAAGTCCCCTGGTCGAGTATAACAAAGTCCTCTGATCAAGTATAACAAAGTCCCCTGATCGAGTATAACAAAGTCCCCTAATCAAGTATAACAAAGTCCCCTGATCGAGTATAACAAAGTCCCCTAATCAAGTATAACAAAGTCCCCAGATCAAGTATAAAAAAGTTCCCTGGTCGAGTATAACAAAGTCCCCTGATCGAGTATTACATATCCCCTGATCGAGTATAACAAGTCCCTGGTGGAGTATAACAAAGTCCCCTAGTCGAGTATAACAAAGTTTTCTAATCGAGCATAACAAAGGCCCCTGTTCGAGTATAACAAAGTCCTCTGATCAAGTACAACAAAGTCCCCTGATCGAGTATAACAAAGTCCTCTAATCAAGTATAACAAACTTCCCGTGATCGAGTATAACAAAGTTCTCTGATCGAGTATAACATATCCCATGATCGAATATAACAAGTCCTTGGTCGAGTATAACAAAGTCCCCAGTTCGAGTCTATCATTAAATCCCCTTATCGAGAATAACATATTCCCCTTATCGAGTATAGCAAAGTCCCCTTATCGAGTATAACAAAGTCTCCTGATCGAGTATAACAAAGGCGTCTGGTCGAGTATAACAAAGTCCTCTGATCAAGTATAACAAAGTCCCCTGATCGAGTATAACAAAGTCCCCTAATCAAGTATAACAAAGTCCCCTGATCGAGTATAACAAAGTCCCCTGATCAAGTATAACATATCCTCTGATCGAGTATAATAAAGTCCCCGGGTCGAGTATAACAAAGTCCCCTGTTCGAGTCTAACATTAAATCCCCTTATCGAGTATAACATATTGCCCTTATCGAGTATAACAAAGTCCCCTTATCGAGTATAACGAAGTCCCCTGATCGAGTATAACAAAGGCCTCTGGTCGAGTATAAAAAAGTCCCCTGATCAAGTATAACAAAAGTCCAGTGATCGTGTATAACAAAGTCCCTTGATCGAGTATAAAAAAATCCTCTGGTCCAGTATAACAAAGTCCCCTGATCGAGTACAAAAAAGTCCCCTGGCCCGGTATAACAAAGTCCCCATATCGAGCATAACAAAGTCAACTGATCGATTATAACAAAGTCCCCTGGTCGAGTATAGCAAAGGGCCCTGATCATGTAAGACAAAGTCCTCTGATCGAGTATAACAAAGTCCCCTGATCTAGTATAAAAAAGCACCCTAGACGAGTATAACAAAGCCTCCTGATCGAGTATAACAAAGTCCCCTAATCGAGTATAACAAAGGCCCCTCATCGAGTATAACAAAGTTCATTGGTCAAGTATAAAAAAGTTCTCTGGTCGAGTATAACAAAGCCCCCTGTTCGAGTATAACAAAGTCCCCTGATCGAGTATAACAAAGTCCCCTGATCGAATAAAACAAAGCCTCCTGATCGATTATAAAAAAGTCCCCTAATCGAGTATAACAAAGCCCCCTGGTCGAGTATAACAATGTCCCCTGGTCGAGTATAGTAAAGTCCCCTGACCGAGTACAACAAAGCCTCCAGATCGAGTATAACAATGTCCCCTGATCGAGTATAACAAAGCCCCCTGCTCGAGTATAACAAAGTCCCCTAATCGAGTATAACAAAGCCACCTAATCGAGTATAACAAAGTCCCCTGGTCGAGTATAACAAAGGCCCCTGATCGAGTATAACAAAGGCCCCTCATCGAGTATAAGAAAGTCCCCTGATCGAGTATAACAAAGCCACCTAATCGATTATAACAAAGTCCCCTGATCTAGTATAACAAAGGCCCCTGATCGAGTATAACAAAGGCCCCTCATCGAGTATAACAAAGTCCCCTGATCCAGTATAACAAAGCCACCTAATCGAGTATAACAAAGTCCCCTGGTCGAGTATAACAAAGTCCCCTGTTCGAGTCTATCAAAGTCCCCTTATCGAGTATAACAAATTCCCCTTATCGAGTTTAACAAAGTTCCCTTATCGAGTATAACAAAGTCCCCTAATCGAGTATAACAAAGGACCCTGGTCGAGTATAACAAAGTCCCCTGTTCGAGTCTAACATTAAATCCCCTTATCGAGTATAACATATTGCCCTTATCGAGTATAACAAAGTCCCCTTATCGAGTATAAAAAAATCCTCTAGTCCAGTATAACAAAGTCCCCTGATCGAGTACAAAAAAGTCCCCTGGCCCGGTATTACAAAGTCCCCATATCGAGCATAACAAAGTCCCCTGATCGATTATAACAAAGTCCCCTGGTCGCGTATAGCAAAGGGCCCTGATCATGTAAGACAAAGTCCTGTGATCGAGTATAACAAAGTCCCCTGATCGAGTATAAAAAAGCCCCCTAGACGAGTATACCAAAGTCCCCTGATCGAGTATAACAAAGTCCCCTGATCGAGTATAACAAAGTCCCCTGGTCCAGTATAACAAAGTCCCCTGATCGAGTATAACAAAGTCCCCTGATCGAGTATAACAAAGCCTCCTGATCGAGTATAACAAAGTCCCCTAATCGAGTATTACAAAGGCCCCTCATCGAGTATAACAAAGTTCATTGGTCAAGAATAAAAAAGTTCTCTGGTCGAGTATAACAAAGCCCCCTGTTCGAGTATAACAAAGTCCCCTAGTCAAGTATAGCAAAGTCCCCTCATCGAATAAAACAAAGCCTCCTGATCGATTATAACAAAGTCCCCTAATCGAGTATAACAAAGCCCCCTGGTCGAGTATAACAATGCCCCCTGGTCGAGTAGAGTAAAGTCCCCTGACCGAGTACAACAAAGACTCCTGATCGAGTATAACAAAGTCCCCTAATCGAGTATAACAAAGCCCCCTGCTCGAGTATAACAAAGTCCCCTAATCGAGTCCAAAAAAGGCCTCTAATCGATTTTAACAAAGTCCCCTTATCTAGTATAACAAAGGCCCCTGATCGAGTATAACAAAGGCCCCTCATCGAGTATAAGAAAGTCCCCTGAACGAGTATAACAAAGCCGCCTAATCGAGTAAAACAAAGTCCCCTGGTCGAGTATAACAAATTCCCCTTATCGAGTATAACAAAGTCCCCATATCGAGTATAACAAAGTCCCCTAATCGAGTATAATAAAGGCCCCTGGTCGAGTATAACAAAGTCCCCTGATCGAGTGTAACAAAAGTCCCCTAATCGAGTATAACAAAGTCCCCTAATCGAATATAAAAATGATCCTCTGGACCAGTGTAACAAAGTCCCCTGATCGAGTATAAAAAAGTCCTCTTGCCCACAATAACAAAGTCCCTAAATCGAGCATACCAAAGACCCCTGATCGACTAAGACAAAGTCCCCTTATCGAGTATAACAAAGTCCCCTGATCGAGTATAACAAAAACCCCTGGATGAGTATAACAAAGTTTCCTGATCGAGTATAACAAAGGGCCCTCATCGAGTATAAGAAAGTCCATTGGTCAAGTATAAAAAAGTCCCCTGGGCGAGTATAACAAAGTCCCCTCATCGTGTATAACAAAGTCCCCTGGTCGAGTATAGCAAAGTCCTATGATCAAGTATAACAAAGCCTCCTGATCGAGTATAACAAAGTCCCCTGATCGAATATAACAAAGCCCCCTGCTCGAGTATAAGGAAGTCCTCTGATCGAGTATAACAAAGTCTCCTGATCGAGTATTACAAAGGCCCCTCATCGAGTCCAAAATAGGCCCCTAATCGAGTATAACAAAGTCCCCTTATCGAGTATAACAAAGTCTCCTAATCGAGTATAACAAAGTCCCCTGGTCGAGTATATCAAAGTCCCATGATCTAGTATAACATATCCCTTGATCGAGTATTACAAAGTCTCCTGGCCCAGTATAACAAAGTCCCTAGATCGAGAGTAACAAAGTCCCCTGATCGATTATAACAAAGTCCCCAGGTCGAGTATAACAAAGGCCCTGATCGAATGAGACACAGTCCCCTGATCGAGTATAACAAAGTCCCCTGATCGAGTATAACAAAGCCCCGTGGACGAGTATAACAAAGACCCCTGATCGTGTATAACAAAGTCCCATGATCAAGTATAACATATCCCCTGATCGAATATAACAAAGTCCCCAGATCGAGTATAACAAAGGCCCTCATCGTCTGAGACAAAGTCCCCTGATCGAGTATAACAAAGACCCCTGATCGTGTATAACAAAGTCCCCTGATCAAGTATAACATATCCCCTGATCGAATATAACAAAGTCCCTGGTGGAGTATAACAAAGTCACCTGATCGAGTATCACAAAGGCCCCTAATCGAGTATAACAAAGTCTCCTGGTCGAGTATAACAAAGGCCCCTGGTCGAGTATAACAAAGTCCCCTGATCGAGTGCAACAAAGTCCCCTCATATAACAAAGTCCCCTGATCGAGTATAAAAATGTCCCCTGGTCCAGTGTAACAAAGTCCTCTGATCGAGTATAAAAAAGTTCCCTGGCCCAGTATAACAAAGTCCCTAGATCGAGCATACCAAAGATCCCTGATCGAGTATAACAAATTTCCCTCATCGAGTATAACAAAGACCCCTAATCAAGTATAACAAAGCCCCTGGTCCAGTATAACAAAGTCCCCTGATCAAGTATAACATATCCCCTGATAGAGTATAACAACGTCTCCTGGCCCAGTTTAACAAAGTCCCCAGATCGAGCGTAACAAAGTCCCCTAATCGATTATAACAAAGTCCCCTGGTCGAGTATAACAAAGGGCCCTAATTGAGTAAGACAAAGTTCCCTGATCGAGCATAACAAAGTCCCCTGAACCGAGTATAACAAAGTCCCCTTATCGAGTAAAACATATCCCCTGATCGAGTATAAAAAAGTCCCTGGTCGAGTATAACAAAATTTTCTAATCGAGTATAACAAAGTCCCCTGGTCGAGTATAGCAAAGGGACTGATCGAGTAAGACAAAGTCCCCTGATCGAGTATAACAATGTCCCCTAATCGAGCATAACAAAGCCCCCTGGACGAGTATAACAACGTTCCCTGATCGAATATTACAAAGTCTCATGGCCCAGTATAACAAAGTCCCCTGGTCGAGTATAAAAAAGGCCCTGATCGAGTAAGACAAAATCCCCTGATCGAGTATAACAAAGTCCCCTAATCGAGTATAACAAAGCCGCCTACTCGAGTATAACAAAGTCCCCTGGTCGAGTGTAGCAAAGTCCACTGAAGGAGTATAACAAAGCCTCCTCATCGAGTATAAGAAAGTCCCCTGATCGAGTATAACAAAGCTGCCTAATCGAGTATAAGAAAGTCCCCTGGTCGAGTATAACAAAGTCGCCTGTTCGAGTCTAACAAAGTCCCCTTATCGAGTATAACAAATTCCCCTTATCGAATATAACAAGGTCCCCTTATCGAGTATAACAAAGTCCCCTAATCGAGTATAACAAAGGTACCTGGTCGAGTATAACAAAGTTCCCTGATCGAGTGTAACAAAAGTCCCCTGATCGAGAATAACAAAGTCCCCTAATCGAGTATAAAAATGTCCCCTGGTCCAGTGTAACAAAGTCCCCTGATCGAGTATAAAAAAGTCCCCAAATCAAGTATGATAAAGTCCCCTGATCAAGTATAACAAAGGCCCCACATAGTGTATAACAAAGTCCATTGGTCAAATATAGGAAAGTCCACAGATCGAGTATGACAAAGTCCCCTGATCAGGTATAAAAAAGTCCCCTGGTCGAGTATAACAAAGTCCCCTCATCGAGTATAACAAAGCCCCCTGGTCGAGTCAAACAAAGTCCCCTTATCGAGTATAACAAATTCCCCTTATCGAGTATAACAAATTCCCCATATCGAGTATAACAAAGTCCCCTAATCGAGTATAACAAAGGCCCCTGGTCGAGAATAACAAAGTCCCCTGATCGAGTGTAACAAAGTCCCTTAATCGAGTATAACAAAGTCCCCTAATCGAGTATAAAAATGTCCTCTGGTCCAGTGTAACAAAGTCCCCTGATCGAGTATAAAAATGTCCTCTGGTCCAGTGTAACAAAGTCCCCTGATCGAGTATAAAAAAGCCACTTGCCCAGAATAACAAAGTCCCTAGATCGAGCATACCAAAGACCCTTGATCGATTATAACAAAGTCCCCCGGTCGAGTATAGCAAAGGGCCCTGATCGGGTAAAACAAAGTCCCCTGATCGAGTATCACAAAGTCCCCTGATCAAGTATAACAAAGCCCCCTGGATGAGTATAACAAAGTTCCCTGATCGAGTATAACAAAGTCCCCTGATCGAGTATAACAAAGTCCCCTGCTCCAGTATAACAAAGTCCCCTGATCGAGTATAACCTATCCCCTCATCGAGTATAACAACGTCTCCTGGCCCAGTTTAACAAAGTCCCCAGATCGAGCATAATAAAGTCCCCTAATCGATTATAACAAAGTCCCCTGGTCGAGTATAACAAAGGTTCCTGATCGAGTAAGACAAAGTCCCCTCATCGAGTATAACAAAGTCCTCTAATGATAGTATAACAAAGCCCCCTTGACGAGTATAACAAAGTCCCCTGAACCGAGTATAACAAAGTCCCCTGATCGAGTATAACATAACCCCTGATCGAGTATAACAAGTCTCTGGTGGAGTATAACAAAGTCCCCTGGTCGAGTATAACAAAGTTTTCTAATCGAGCATAACAAAGGCCCCTGGTCGAGTATAACAAAGTCCTCTGATCAAGTATAACAAAGCCCCCTGGATGAGTATAACAAAGTCCCCTGATCGAGTATAACAAAGTCCCCTAATCAAGTACAACAAAGTCCCCTGATCGAGTATAACAAAGTCCTCTGATCGAGTATAACATATACCCTGATCGAGTATAACAAAGTCCCCTGGTCGAGTATAACAAAGTCCCCTGTTCGAGTCTAACATTAAATCCCATTATCGAGTATAAAATATTCCCCTTATCGAGTATAACAAAGTCCTCTGATCGAGTATAACATATACCCTGATCGAGTATAACAAAGTCCCCTGATCGAGTAAAACAAAGGCCTCTGGTCGAGTATAAAAAAGTTCCCTGATCGAGTATAACAAAAGTCCAGTGATCGAGCATAACAAAGTCCTCTGATCGAGTATAAAAAAGTCCCCTAGCCCAGTGTAACAAAGTCCCCATATCGAGCATAACTAAGTACCCTGATCGATTATAACAAAGTCCCCTGGTCGAGTATAGCAAAGGGCCCTGATCGAGTAAGACAAAGTCCTCTGATCGAGTATAACAATGTCCCCTGATCGAATATAAAAAAGCCCCCTAGGCGACTATAACAAAGTCCCCTAATCGAGTATAAAAAAGTCACCTGATCGAGTATAACAAAGTCTGCTGGTCCAGTATAACAAAGTCCCCTGGTCGAGTATAGCAAAGTCCCCTCATCGAGTATAACAAGCCCCCTGATCGAGTATAACATATCCTCTGATCGAGTATAACAAAGTCCTCTGGTCGGGTATGACAAAGTCCCCTGATCGAGTATAACATATCCTCTGATCGAGTATAACAAAGCCCCCTGGACGAGTATAACAAAGACCCCTGATCGTGTATAACAAAGTGCCCTGATCGAGTATTACATATCCCCTTATCGAATATAAGAAAGTCCCTGGTGGATTATAAGAAAGTCCCCTGATCGAGTTTCACAAAGGCCCCTAATCGAGTATAACAAAGTCTCCTGATCGCGTATAACAAAGTCCCCTGATCGAGTATAACAAAGGCCCCTGGTCGAGTAAAACAAAGTCCCCTAATCGAATATAACAAAGACCCCTGGACGAGTATAACAAAGTTCCCTGATCGAGTATAACAAAGTCCCATGATCGAGTATAACAAAGTCCCCTGGTCCAGTATAACAAAGTCCTCTGATCGAGTATAACATATCCCCTGATCAAGTATTACAAAGTCTCCTGGCCCAGTATAACAAAGTCCCCAGATCGAGCGTAACAAAGTCCCCTGATCGATTATAACAAAGTCCCCTGGTCGAGTATAACAAAGTCCCCTGTTCGAGTATAACAAAGTCCCCTGGTCGAGTATAGCAAAGTCCCCTGATCGAATATAACAAAGCTTACTGATCGAGTATAACAAAGTCCCTAATCGAGTATAACAAAGCCCCCTGCTCGAGTATAACAAAGTCCCCTGATCGAATATAACAAAGCCTCCTGATCGAGTATAACAAAGCCCCCTAATCGAGTATAACAAAGCCCCTTGCTCGAGTATAGCAAACTCCCCTGGTCGAGTATAACAAAGCCTCCTGATCGAGTATAACAAAGTCCCCTGATCGAGTATAACAAAACCCCTGCTCGAGTATAACAAAGTCCCCTGGTCGAGTATAGCAATGTCCCCTGATCGAGTATAACAAAGCCTCCTGATCGAGTATAACAAAGCCGCCTAATCGAGTATAACAAAGTCTCCTGGTCGAGTATAACAAATTCCCCTGTTCGATTATAACAAAGTCCCCTGGTCGAGTATAGCAAAGTCTCCTGATCGAATATAACAAAGCCTCCTGATCGAGTATAACAAAGTCCCCTAATCGAGTATAACAAAGCCCCCTGCTCGAGTATAACAAAGTCCCCTAGTCGAGTATAACAAAGCCTCCTGATCGAGTATAACAAAGTCCCCTGATCGAGTATAACAAAGCCCCCTGCTCGAGTATAACAAAGTCCCCTGGTCGAGTATAGCAAAGTCCCCCGATCGAGTATAACAAAGCCTCCTAATCGAGTATAACAAAGCCGCCTAATCGAGTATAACAAAGTCCCCTGGTCGAGTATAACAAATTCCCCTGTTCGATTATAACAAAGTCACCTGGTCGAGTATAGCAAAGTCTCCAGATCGAATATAACAAAGCCTCCTGATCGAGTATAACAAAGTCCCCTAATCGAGTATAACAGAGCCCCCTGCTCGAGTATAACAAAGTCCCTGATCGAATATAACAAAGCCTCCTGATCGAGTATAACAAAGTCCCCTAATCGGGTATAACAAAGCCTCCTGCTCGAGTAAAGCAAAGTCCCCTGATCGAGTATAACAAAGCCTCCTGATCGAGTATAACAAAGTCCCCTGATCGAGTATAACAAAGCCCCCTGCTCAAGTATAACAAAGTCCCCTGGTCGAGTATAGCAAAGTCCCCTGATCTAGTATAACAAAGGCCCCTTATCGAGTATAACAAAGGCCCCACATCGAGCATAAGAAAGTCCCCGGAACGAATATAACAAAGCCGCCTAATCGAGTATAACAAAGTCCCCTGGTCCAGTATAACAAAGTCCCCTGTTCGAGTCTAACAAAGTCCCCTTATCGAGTATAACAAATTCCCCTTATCGAGTATAACAAAGTCCCCATATCGAGTATAACAAAGTTCCCTAATCGAGTATAACAAAGGCCCCTGGTCGAGAATAACAAAGTCCCCTGATCGAGTGTAGCAAAAGTCCCTTAATCGAGTATAACAAAGTCCCCTAATCGAGTATAAAAATGTCTTCTCGTCCAGTGTAACAAAGTCCCCTGATCGAGTATAAAAATGTCCTCTGGTCCAGTGTAACAAAGTCCCCTGATCGAGTATAAAAAAGCCCCCTTGCCCAGAATAACAAAGTCCCTAGATCGAGCATACCAAAGACCCTTGATCGATTATAACAAAGTCCCCCGGTCGAGTATAGCAAAGGGCCCTGATCGAGTAAGACAAAGTCCCCTGCTCCAGTATAACAAAGTCCCCTGATCGAGTATAACATATCCCCTGATCGAGTATAACAACGTCTCCTGGCCCAGTTTAACAAAGTCCCCAGATCGAGCATAACAAAGTCCCCTAATCGATTATAACAAAGTCCCCTGGTCGAGTATAACAAAGGTTCCTGATCGAGTAAGACAAAGTCCCCTCATCGATTGTAACAAAGTCCTCTGATGCTAGTGTAACAAAGCCCCCTTGACGAGTATAACAAAGTCCCCTGAACCGAGTATAACAAAGCCCCCTGATCGAGTATAACATAACCCCTGATCGAGTATAACAAGTCTCTGGTGGAGTATAACAAAGTCACCTGGTCGAGTATAACAAAGTTTTCTAATCGAG
>NW_024751216.1:0-7104 GCF_018991925.1 Homarus americanus
GATTATGTGGACATTCATGCTCGGCCGACTATGTTAACACTCCTGCTGGGTCGACTATAAGGACACTCCTGTTGGGCCGATTAACACTCCTGCTGGGTCGATTATGTGGACACTCCTGCTGGGACAACTATGTTAACACTCATGCTGGGTCAACTATGTGAACACTCCTGCTGGATCGACAATTGTGGACACTTCTGCTGGGTCGACTATGTGGACACTCCTTGCTGCTCCTACTATGTTAACACTCCTGCTGGGTCGACGATGTGGACACTCCTTTTGGTCAGCTATGTGGACACTCCTGGTTGACTATGTGGACACTTCTGGTCGACTATGTGGACACTACTGCTGGGTCGACTATGTGGACACTCTTGGTCTACTATGTGGACACTCTTGGTCGCTATGTGGACACTCCTCTTAGGTCGACTATGTGGACACTCCTGCTGGGTAAAATTTGTGCACACTCCTGCTGGGTCGACTATAAGAACAGTCCAGCTGGGTTGACTATGTGCACACTCCTTCTGGGTAGACTATGTGAACACTCATGCTGGGTCGACTATGTGAACACTCCTGCTAGGTCGACTATGTGGACACTCCTGCTGCGTCGACTGCGTGAACACTCCTGCTGGGTCGACTATGTGGACACTCCTGCTAGGCCGACAATGTTAACACTCCTGCTGGGTCGACTACATTAACACTCCTGCTGGGTCAATTATGTGGACACTCCTGCTGGGTCGACTATGTGAACACTCATGCTGGGTCGACTATGCGAACACTCCTCCTCGGTCCACTATGTGGACACTTCTGCTGGGTCGACTATGTGGAGACTCCTGCTGCTCCTACTATGTTAACACTCCTGCTGGGTCGACTATGTGGACACTCCTTTTGGTCAGCTATGTGGGCAAACCTGGTCGACTATGTGAACACTCCTGCTGGGTCGACTATGTGGACACTCCTGGTTGACTATATGGACACTTCTGGTCGACTATGTGGGCTCTACTGCTGATTCGACTATGTGGACACTCTTGGTCGACTATGTGGACACTCTTCTTGGGTTGACTATGTGGACACTCCTGCTGGGTCGACTATGTGAACACTCATGCTGGGTAGACTACGTTAACACTCCTGCTGGGTCGATTATGTGGATACTCCTGCTGGGTCGACTATGTGAACACTCCTGCTTGATGCGACTATGTGCTTTTTATTCCTGCTGGGTCGACTATGTGAACACTCCTGCTGGGTCAGTGTGCGGTCACTCCTGCTGAGTCGACTATGTGGACACTCCTGCTGGGCCGGCAGTGTGCTTACTCCTGCTGGGTCAACTATGTGGACACTCTGCTGGGTCGACTATGTTGCTTGTTCCTGCTGGGTCGTATGTGAACACTCCTGCTGGGTCAATTATGCGGTCACTCCTGCTGAGTCGACTATGTGGACACTCCTGCTGGGCCGATTATGTTAACACTCCTGCTGGGTCAACTATGTGGACACTCCTGCTGGGTCGACTAAATGAACACTCCTATGTTGACTATGCGAACCCTTCTGCTGGGCCGACTATGTGGACACTTCTGCTGGGCCGACCATGTGGACACTCCTGCTGGGCCGGCTATGTTAATACTCCTACTGGGTCGATTATGTGGACATTCCTGCTGGGTCGACTATGTGGACAGTCCTGCTGGGTCGACTAAGTGAACACTCCTCTTGGGTCGACTATGTGGACACTCCTGTTGGGTCGATTATGTGAACACTCCTGCTGGGTCGACTATGTGGACACTCTTGCTGGGTCGACTATGTGAACACTCCTCTTGGGTCGACTATGTGGACACTCCTGCTGGGTCGACTATGTGAACACTCCTGCTGTGTCGACTATGAGGACACTCCTGTTGGGCCGACTATGTTAACATTCCTGCTGGGTCGAGTATGTTAACACTCCTGCTGGGTCGATTATGTTTACACTCCAATTGGGCCAACTATATTAACACTCCTGCTGGGTCGACTACGTTAACACCTCTGCTGGGTCGATTATTTGGACACTCCTGCTGGGTCGACTATGTGAACATTCCTGCTGGGTCGACTATGTGAACACTCCTGCTGCATCAATTATGTGAACACTCCTGCTGGGTCGACTATGTGAACACTCCTGTTGGGTCTACTATGTGGACATTTCTACAGGTCAAGTGTGCGGACACTCCTGCTAGGTCGTCTATGTGGACATTTCTGCTGGGTCGACTACGTAGACACCCCTGCTGGGTCGACTATGTGAACACTCCAGCTGGGTTGACTATGTGGACACTCCTGCTGGGCCAACTATGTGGACATTTCTGCTGGGTCAACTGTGCGGACACTCCTGCTAGGTCGTCAATGTGGACATTTCTGCTGGGTCGACTACGAAGACACCCTTGCTGGGTCGACTATGTGAACACTCCAGCTGGGTTGACTATGTGGACACTCCTGCTGGGTCGACTATGTGGACATTTCTGCTGGGTCAACTGTGCAGACACTCCTGCTGGGTCGTCAATGTGGACATTTCTGCTGGGTCAACTACGAAGACACCCCTGCTGGGTCGACTAAATGAACAATACTGCTGCGTCGACTATGTGGACACTCCCGCTGGGTCGACTATGTGGACATTTCTGCTGGGTCAACTGTACGGACACTCCTGCTGGGTCGTCAATGTGGACATTTCTGCTGGGTCGACTACGAAGACACCTCTGCTGGGTCGACTATGTGAACACTCCAGCTGGGTTGACTATGTGGACACTCCTGCTGGGTCGACTATATGAACACTCCTGCTGGATCGACTATGTGGACACTACTGCTGGGCCGACTATGTTAACACTCCTGCTGGAATTAAGCCTTGAGCACTCCTGCTGGGTCGACTATATGGACACTCCTGCTGATTCGACTTTGTGATAACTCCTGCTGGGTCATTTATGTGGACGCACTCACTGCTGGGGTCGACTAATATGAACACTGCTGCTGGGTCGACTATGTGTACATTCCTACTGGAGTCGACTATGTTAACACTCCTGCTGGGTGGATTATGTGGACACTCCTGCTGGGCCAACTATGTTAACACTTCTGATGGGTCGACTACATCAACACTCCTGATGGGTCGACTATGTGGATACTCCTGCTGGGTCGACTATGTAAACACTCCTGCTAGGTCGACTATGTGAACACTCCTGCTGGTTCCACTATGTGAACACTCCTGCTGGGTCGACTATGTGGACACTCCTGCTGGGTCGACTATGTGAACACTCCTGCTTGGTCGACTATGTGAACATTCCTGCTGAGTCGACTACATTAACACTCCTGCTGGGTCGATTATGTGGACACTCCTGCTGGTTCAAATATGTGCACACTCCTGCTGGGTCAATTATATGAACACTCGTGCTGGGTCGCCTATGTGGACACTCCTGCTGGGCCAACTATGTGAACACTCCTGCTGGGTCGACTACGTTAACACTCCTACTGGGTCGACTATGTGAACACTCCTGCTGGGTCAACTATGTGGACACCTCTGCTGGGTCGACTATGTGGACACTCCTGCTTTGTCGATTATGTGTGGACACTTCTGCTGGAGCCAACTATGTGAACACTCCTGCTGGGTCGACTTCGTTAACACTCTACTGGGTCGACTATGTGAACACTCCTGCTGGGTCAACTATGTGGACACCTCTGCTGAGTCGACTATGTGGACACTCCTGCTGGGTCGACTATGTGGACACTCCTGCTGGTAGACTATGTGAACCTCCTGCTGGGTCGACTATGCTGGGCCCCAGCTGGATCGGCTATGGACACCCCTGCTGGGTCGACTATGCTTGAACACTCCTGCTGGAGTCCCGCTATGGGAACCTCCTGCTGGGCCGACTATGTTAACATTCCTGCTCGGTCGACTATGTTAACACTCCTGCTGGGCCTATAATGTGGACACTCCTGCTGGGCCAACTATGTTAACACTCATGCTGGGTCGACTACGTTAACACTCCTGCTGGGTCGATTATGTGGACACTCCTGCTGGGTCGACTATGTGAACACTCCTGCTGGGTCGACTATGTGGACACTTCTGCTGGGTCGACTATGTGGACACTCCTGCTGGGTCGACTATGTTAACACTCCTGCTCTGTCGACTATGTGAACACTCCTTGAAGATCGTTACGAGGGACAGACCGTCTAGGTATCTGAACGACCTTCTTATAAGGCCTAATAATTTATTTGCCCGATTTACCTTCTTCTCGCAATGGCCCGAGAACTTCAGCTCATTGTCAACATACACACCTAGATCCTTCTCACATTCCGTCTCATTATATGCAGTTTATTCGTCTCGTTGGGACATGCGATACGCCTCCTTACCGTTAGTACGCCCCAGGTGCATTCTCTTACTCTTCGTTACATTGAATCTCAGCAGCCATTTCTTCGACCATTCTTGGAGCTTACAGAGACCCTTCTGCGGCTCTTCACAGTCCGCTTGGTTCATGATATCCCAAAATAACTTGGCGTCATCCGCAAACATTTGTATGGAGGAGTGTTCTACGTCAGGCATGTCATTTATGAAACAAACAGACAACAGCGGGCCCAATACACTGCCCTGTGGTACCCCGCTTGTGACAGGTAAAGATGATGATTTCGTGTCATTAATCACCACACACTGCTTGAGGTCTTGTAGAAAATCTTCTATCCACGCTAGGACATTTCCCCGAATTCCATACCCTCCCAGTTTGATTTTCAGCCTTTTATAGGGTACACTGTCGAGAGCCTTGGCAAAATCTAGGTATATATTGTCGATATTACCACCCAGTTCCAGAATATTGGCCCAAATATCAAATATCTTGAACAATTGTGTTAAGCCGGAGCGCCCCGGCATAAAACCGTGTTGGCAATCATTTACAAGTTTGTTTCGTAATAGATGTTCCATCGCGGCATATCTGATAATACTCTCAAGTACTTTACATACTATGCTGGTCAGGCTCACCTGTCTATAGTTGTTCGTGGACTGGCGATCGCCCTTCTTGAAGATAGGGCTCACATAAGCCATTTTCCATTCACTGGGGACCCTTTGTTCATTCAAGCATTTACAAAATAGGATCTTCAGGGGTTCAGCAAGCTCGTTGCACAACTCGCTTATCACTCTGGGATGCACCATCTCAGGGCCGGGACTCTTATTGACTTTTAGCTCTGACAGTTTATTTCTAAAACCTTCTTCTATGAACACAATGTGGGTCAGTGCTGTGTCGAACCGTATGTCCTCAAACGCAGGAAGGTTAATCGTATCCTCTCTTGTGAACACCGAGGAAAAAGAATCTGTTCAATGCCTCAGGTTTATCCTGGTCAGAATCTGCGTAACTACCATCTTCAAGCCTCAGTTCTGATACTCCTAATCGCGTTTTTATTTTCGACTTTGAAAAGCGGTAAAACGCCTTTGGGTTTGACTTGACCTCGCTTGCAATCAGCCTCCAGAACTCCTTTTCAGCCCTTCTACACACTGCCTTTGCTTGGTTTCTAGCTCTTGCATACATCCTCCTGTCCTGCTCATCGTTTGACCTAACCCACGTCTTGAATTTCTGGGTTTTCTTCTTAACTTTTTCGACCGCCGCATGGTTCATGTGTAAGGATCCCCTCGCATTGCTAGAGGCACTAGGTTTGGTCTTGGGTATATATTTATCGAGCAAATGGGTCACTTTACTAGTTATGATATTTAACAGTGTTTGCGTTCTTGTACCTTAGTGAGTCAGGCCAGTGGATACTCTTCATCTCTTCCCTCATCCCGTCGTAATTTCCCTTGTAATACTTGCACCTTGGCCTGGCTTTATCATGAACCAGGTAACAGGTAATTCTGAATGACATCACTACGTGGTGACTGGTGCCAACTGGGGCAAGATGTTCCAGTTTGGCCACCATACCCTAGTGGTCTAATGGCTTGGGTGTTTGCTCCCCTCTGTAATGTGTCGGGTCTTTAACACGTTGGAACAGAAAATTATCTCTCAAGAGTTTATACAAAAACAGTAGCAGGGTTATTCAAGTCATTTGAATTGAACTCGTTTCTCCAGTCGATGTCGCCATAGTTAAAGTTCCCTATGATAAGGAGGTGGCTAGGGTTGAGCATCGCTATGTTGTCTTTTAAGGTTCTTAAGTTCCTTTGATTTAGTGGGCTACAGTTTGGGGATCTGTAGATACACCCGACAATATGTAAGTTCCCTCCATTTTTATTTAATTTTACACTAATTGGACTCTTCAAAAACATCCTCGTGTTGCCACTATATGAAATTGAATTTGAAACTATGTTTTCCCGGTGTTTTTTGATGTGTTATGAAAGAATTTGACCTTCATTTTTGGCGCAAACCAATAGTTTCTGATATATGCTCCCCTCCCTTTTCAGAATCTCGAGATTTGCTATAAAAATCAAGGTAAAAACTGTTCAAAACACATCGAAAACCACCGTAAAAACAAAACCCTAACGTAACCTAACCTACCCTAATCTATCCTAACCTAGCAACTTAAATGGGGAGCTCCAGTCATTTGCGTGTGACAGTGTACCACTACGTCATTCGATGTTCTGGGTGTGTACTGCCACGTACGAACATACATAATAAAATGTTAAGTATCTCGCTTAAACGTGATTCGTGCCAGAAATGCCATTGAAGAAAAGTGTCGTAGAATTGTCAAAACTAATGATTGCTACTATAAAATTCACGAGATTCGTTTAGTGCAGAGGTCGGGGAACAGGGGTAAATTACCCCAAATGGGATAAATCTAAAAATTTTTGGGGTAATGCATGCCGTATGAGAGACACTTCCATCAGAGCCTCGGTTTACTCGAGTTTACTCCGCATTGTTAAACGTTTTCTTTGGCATGGTGAGTGACGTCACTAAAGTTCCTTTTTACTAATTTTGTTTGTGTGCTATTCTCATGCCAGAAAGTGTGGCCTTTTTTATTTCTCCATGATAATGGATCCAATATACATTTTTTTTAATTTGAATTTTTTGTATATATATATATATATATAAATATATATATATATATATATATATACATATATATATATGTAATATATATATATATATATATATATATATATATATATATATATATATATATATGTATGTATAT